>NC_026000.2:94595223-94621992 GCF_000442705.2 Elaeis guineensis
TGTTGATCAAATCAGCATGTTTCTATACTACATCTAATGTATGTATTAAACAATAGATCAGATCTATTACCTTGCAAGTTAGATGTTCTAACCTCGCTGATCCGGGCTTGAGGATGATGTTGCAAGCTGCATACGCATCCGGCCTCTAGGAGTTGTCCACATGAGCCCACAAATCTCGATCAGAAGTCCTGCTTCAGGAAATCAGCACAGTATGCTAGTACTGCACTGATCCTTCTTTGATGGTTGATCAGGTGCCTCCTTCTTCTTGATTTAGACTCTTCCAAAGATGAAAGTAGAAGGAGGAGTTTTAGATCTGAGACACTCTCAGGAAACTCAAGATGGAGAGAGGAAAGATATGAAAATAAATAACCCTAGAAGAAGACCCTCTTCTTCTTCTCATTTTTCTCTCTAGACACCCTAACTTGTGTCTATTATATTTCCATGACCCAAAGGTCTTTCTCTCTAATTTTTGGATATCCCAAAGTAATATCAAATTTCTATCTTCTCCAAAAATTTCATGAAGAAACACATTTTATACAAAGATATGATAGAGTCCTTGTCTAGGTCAAATACCTAGTCAAGGCTTATCCAAACATGGCAAGATAAGGGGCGTCCAACTCTTGAGCACCTCCTCCTTATTTTTGTGTATGGATCACCAGTAAAGGGTGCACAATATTAATCTAAAAGCCATAAAAATTTCAAAAAAAATTTGGATAAATTTGGTGCAAAATTGAAAGAGTTTTGGATTTCTAAAACTCTATCTCATAGAATTCGAAATCCAAACTTATTCTTTTTAGATTTGATCCAAACCACCTTCCATGTAAGAAAGAAGAGAGGAGACCTTTTGTGAATATGGGAGAGACCTGGGAGAGGGATTTTGTTGCACAAAATAAGAGGAGATTGGCGTTGAATGAGGAGAGGGCGTGGGGAAGGCTTATGTGGTGCAAGGTGGAACCCTAGCCTTACTAGGATTCTATCTTATGACTTGTTTTAATTTGGTTTCTCAAACCAAATCAAAATAAAATTAGATCAACCCAATTAAAATAGGTCTTAACCCAATTAAAAACCTAATTTAATCAGATTAAATTAGATTTAAATTAGATTTAATTTTCTAATCAAATTAAAAATTAGATTGACCCAAGTCCTAGTTGAACTAGGACTAGTTTTTCCTTGCACTTGGCTTATCCAATAAACCAATTGGACTTGATCCAATCAAACCCAAACCAAATCTAATTAAATCATATTTAATTAGACTTAATCTCAATCCATTGGCTTAATCAAATTAAGCCAATTTGCAATCAAATTGCTAATCGATTCTCCTGCAACACTTGCACAGGGTTAAATGTCAATCGTATTGATCATTTAACCCCAGAATGATTCTTTATCGTTGATCAACCATCCGATTGGATCATGAACTCTAATCTGTGTGACCTCATAGGTCCGAACCTAAGTCGGTAGTATAGAATAAATTTCTGTACCAATCGAAGTGACCATCTAGCAATGGTACCCGACGATCGGATAGGTCGAATGTGTAGAACAACATCCTTAGAACCCATGCAGATATAGTTTCCATATAATTCATCTCCTTGACCAAAATGATCATAGAACACCCCAAAGTTCAACTATCAACTCTGATCAGGTTGTCCACATTGTATTTGAAAATATCAAATCCATCTGATGGATTACCCTGGCCAAGGTTTTGCTAAATTGAAATACAGTGACTCATCTTCTCCAACTCTTGGAGTGGTCAATCCCATCTCGATCACACTCTGACTTCGCAAGTACTTGACTGTGCCCAGAAGCCTTCCATCCCTGAATTAGAAATTCAGTTAGTCCAATACCAAAGCATAGTGAGTTGCTTGCAAGTCACTGAGGCGATCTCAAGTCTAAGGGACACTTATACCTATATCCCATCAGAGATATTCTCGACAGCAGAATACTCTGGAGTTGGATCACGTTCAATGATGATGTACTAGTACATCTCACCTGTATGCCATACCAGTGTCTCTACACTCTTTGGTTAAGAGGACAACCAACCCATATGGCCTACAACGACCTATGCTCGATAGAAGCTGTCGTCCTTATTAACAGCCTATCATTTGGTCGTGAACTGTTTTAAGGACTAATCGATAAATCCTCTTTTTATCGAATCTAAATAGTCCCAAGGACTTCATCATAACAACGGAGTTCATTAGAAGATGAAAGCTAATGATGAAAATGCCAAATATATTTTATTTATTAACAAATCAATTACAATACTTGGTTGCTCAACCGTCAACAGCTTGACGATTGGTTTTTGGGACACATTTCCCAACAACTCTCACTTGTCCTAAAGCCACTCGGCACAGTATCTAATACCCATCTTCGACTTGTGGTTGTCGAACTCCTTTATCGTCAGGGCTTTAGTGAAGGGGTCGGCTAGGTTCTCCTTTCCATCGATCTTCTGAAGGTCGACGTCACCTCGATCCACGATCTCTCGGACCAGGTGGAAGCAGCGCAAGATGTGCTTCGTTCGCTGATGTGCTTTGGGTTCCTTCGCCTGAGCTATGGCACCAGTGCTGTCGCAGTAGAGCAGGATCGGACCATCGAGGGAGGGTGCTACTCCGAGCTCGTTGATGAATTTCTCAGCCACACAGCTTCTTTTGCGGCATCCGATGCTGCGATGTACTCCGCTTCACAAACAGAGTCCGCCACAGTATGTTGCTTGAAACTCTTCCAGCAGATGGCTCCACCATTCAGAGTAAAGATATAACCCGACACGCTCCTGCTGTCATCATGGTCAGATTGGAAGCTAGAGTCTGTGAACCCCACAAGTTTCAGATCTGACTCGCCATAAACCAACCATTGGTCCTTAGTATTTCTTAAATACTTAAGGATGGCTTTAACCACTTTCCAGTGATTTTCTCTAGGATCAATTGGTATCTACTCACTACTCCTAGTGAGTATGCTACATCTGGTCTTGTACATGTCATGGCGTACAAGATAAATCTCACGGCTGAAGTATATGGGACTCTACTCATACGCTCTCTCTCTTCAGGAGTTGTTGAACAATCCTTCTTAGAGAGAGAAATTCCTTGGCCTATCGGTAGATAGCCCTTCTTGGAATTCTCCATACTGAATCTCTTCAGCACAGTGTCTATGTACATGGACTGGGATAATCCAAGCATCCTTTTAGATCTATCCCTATAGATCTTCATCCCTAAGATGTAAGATGCTTCACCCAAGTCCTTTATGGAGAACTGTGATGACAACCAAACTTTTATTCCCTGTAGTTCGGGGATGCATTCTCGATTAAGAGAATATCATCCACGTACAAGACAAGGAATACCACAATAGGACCATTTGCCCATTTATAGATGCAGGGCTCTTCTCCATTCTTAATGAAGCCATACATTTTGATCACCTTATTAAAATGCATGTTCCAACTTGAGAAGCTTGCTTCAATCCATAAATGGATCTCTGAAGCTTGCACACCTTGGACTCATCTGTGGATGTAAACCCCTCAGGTTGTATCATATACACCTCTTCGGTCAGCTCTCCATTCAGAAAAGCTGTCTTTACATCCATCTGCAGATCTCATAATCCAGATGGACAGCTATTACAAGCATTATCCGAACAGATTTGAGCATTGCCACAGGGAAAATTCTCGTCATAGTCAATACCATAACGTTGACGATACCCCTTGGCTACCAGACGGGCTTTATAGGTCTCCACCTTTCCGTCTGTGCCCCTCTTCCTTTTGAAGACCCATTTATACCCAATGGGTTTAACCCCTTCAGGTGGGTCAACCAATGTCCATACATCGTTGACCTTTATGGACTCCATTTCGGATTTCATGGCTTCAAGCCATTTCTCGAATCAGGTCTCTGCATTGCATCCATATAGGTGATCGGATCCTCATTATTCTCATCAAGTTCGATGGGATCACCGTTTCGGACCAAAAAATCGTAGTATCTATCCGGCTGATGCGGTACTCTACCGGATCGCCTTAATGGTGCAGGTACATTGGGCTCCGGATCTGATCTAATCATATCCGACTCAGGTTCAGCTATTGGTGTCGGTCCTTCTACCTATTGAAATTCATCAAGTTCAACCTTATAGGCAACGGTTCCTTCACCAAGGAACTTCTTTTCTAAAAAGATTACCTTAAGGCTGACGAACACCTTTTGTTCATCAGCATGGTAGAAAAAATATCCTTTTTCTCTTTGGGGTACCCTATGAATGAGCATTTGTCAGACCTAGGTCCAAGTTTGTCTGTGACTAATCGTTTGACATAGGTCGAGCACCCCCAGACCCTAAGGTGTGAATGTGCTGGCTTACATCCCGTCCATATCTCATATGGAGTCTTAATTACAGACTTACTTGGAACCCTATTTAACAGATAACTGGCCGATTCGAGTGCATATCCCCAGAAGGATATCGGCAAGCTAGCAAAACCCATCATGGATCGGACCATGTCTAACAAAGTCCGATTCCTCCTTTCAGACACACCATTATGCTGTGGTGTTCCTGGAGGAGTCCATTGGGAGAGAATCTCATTCTCCTAGATATGTGAGAAACTCACTAGAAAGGTATTCTCCTCCTCGATCAGATCGAAGAGTTTTAATACTCTTCCCAGTTTATTTTTCTACTTCACTTCGAAATCGTTTGAACATTTCAAATGAATTCGACTTATGTTTCATCAGATAGACATATCCATATCGGGATAGGTCATCCATGAAAGTTATGAAGTAGAAATATCCACCTCTAGCACTGGTGCTCATGGGCCCGCATACATCAGTATGTACTAGGCCCAAGAGCTCAGTAGCTCTCTCACCTTTTCCAGTAAAAGGTGACTTGGTCATTTTACCAAGAAGACAGAACTCACAGGTTGGAAGTGATTCACAATCACTGGCTTCGAGGATTCCCTCTTGAGTCAACCTGTTTATTCTGTTCTTGTTTATATGACCTAGCCTACAGTGCCATAAGTAGATATCTGACACACTATCTAATCTAGGGTGCTTGCCAGTTGAATAGACTCTTATCAGGCTTGATCTTTTTGGTCTGACTCTGCATTGATGTCCCAGCCTGAACTTGCACCTTCTTCACTTTCTTCTTCTTGTTCTTCTTCCCTTTCTCAAATGGTCGAGAACCAGAAGACGAACCTCCCACTGAGTTCATCGACTCCTTGAGGAGTTGGTGATCCTTCTCAAAGTTCTGAAGCAACCCCAGTAATCCGTGGTAGTTTACTTCAGGCTTTGTCATTCTATAATGAGTGAGGAATGGGAGATAAGACTTGGGCAGCGAGTTCAGTATTGCATCTTTTCCAAGCTGCTCATGCAAAGGAAAGTCGAGCTTACTCAATTGTTCCATCAACTCGATCATGTACAATACATGATCAGTAACAGAGCCACCATCCCGTATTTTGGTGTTGAAGATGGCACAACTAGTCTTGTGCCTCTCCATGTCATCAGGTGTGCCAAAGGCATCCTCCAACACTTGAAGCATGTCCTTTGGCTGAGCTGTCTCGAATCTGCGATTGAACTCATCGCTCATGGCAGCTAGCATGATACAGCACACCGTGGTCCGATCACTGAGCCACTTCTGGTAAGTGTCTCTGACTGTTCACATGCATTGACAGCTGGCTCTCAGGTGCAGGATCCATTATCACATATAGGATCCGTTCATGCTCCAAGACTATCTTCAACTTTCGGTACCAGCTACCGAAGTTGGGATCCCACCAACTTATCATTGTCCAACAATGATCGGAGCGATAGGGAAGTGGCCATATTTGCACAAAGGAGAACCATAACCTAATTAGTAATTGATTCATTAAACCTAAAGATTTGAACTTTAATCAAAAGATTTTTCCACTATTTTATTCGAATTGGTAGCCTCTACCTTCAATTCGAGAAATTACCCTAATTCCTTAGCGGGTACTAGAATCCACTTAGACTGCACACAAGCCCAACTTTGGTTGGCCAACCCATGTACATCTAAGGGTAGGTTCATAACCAATTGTTTCTCTAAATAATTTTAGTAATTTTAATTTTACCCCAGAAACCTAATCAGTAGGCTTTGGCCTCCACTGTAAGGATCCAGTTAGGTCCAACCATTAACATGATCATACTTGGTGTATCTAACCAACGAATGATTAAGCCCAACTTTGGTTGGCTCACCTAACCACCATTAGAGAGATACTTCCAAGTCGTCATATGATGAGTGATAATTCTATTAGTCAACAAGCACCAGGCCTTTGGGTCTGCAATAATTATTGAGTTAATGGACTCATTATCAAACACCTTAATGGGAGGCTATGACTCAGTTATCTCCATAACTTTATCATTTTAAGGACCTAATAATTTTAGAAGATTTAAATAATATAGAGGATGAGGTCAGATGAACCAACTTGTCATGATCCTCCCACTGGCTTCACCAAGTCAGCTTAAGGGAGACCATTAAAAGGGCTGGTCTAGGAGCACCTAAATCAGTCACACTGATTTACCTAGCTGACATGGGTCAGCTCGAATAGTCAAGTAATCTGATCAAAACATAATTTCATCAAGAGGCCAGGTAAGTTCGATCAGTAGGAGGGTCTGCCAAAACTTGCCTTAGACACCATCAGAAATGGCTAGGTAAGTGGGCTCCCAATTAAAAACCACCGGTCTGGTTTACCTTAGACACCAACTGGTTTAATTAGTTTTGATTAGATCAATCTAACAGTTCGTGCTAGACCGCTTAGCCAAGAATCAAGTCCATTTGGTTCTTGTTAAAGACATAGACTTGACCAACTACAACTATTATAATTGATCTAGAGAATCCTTGACCTAATCTAAGACAACAATTGATTAGATTTAGTCAATTCTCTAATTAAGTCCATCTTTAATCTAACCATAGGTCTAACCTAATTAATGGACCTAATTTCCACTAACCCATTAATCCAATGTGTTATGGTTTGTGTCTTAGGTTCTTCAATTCACAATCCTAGAACCTAATCAAACAACTTCTTAATTCTTAATTAAGTTTTGGGCTGAGGGTTGGGTTTGGCTTTTCAAAAAATAATTTCATATTTGTAAAATAATTTTACAATATGATTCTACCAACCATATTACATGTTTGATTCATAATCAAGATGCAAGTAAAATAAACATGAAACTACTTTAGATCTAATCTAAACAGGTTCATGTAATTGAAATAATTTCAACTTTAAATAATTTTTTTGCATAAAAATTATTAATAAAGAGATTTTATTTCAGATTTAAACATCTTTTAAATCTAATAAATCATAAATTTAATTCAGATCATATCTAACAAATTTATGATTAAAGATAGATCTACACAAACTAGGACAACCTTTGCACTGTAAGGGGTAAACCTTACAGCAGGACAACCTTGCAGTTCGTGATTGATCTAAAATTTTAATTTTAGATTTAATAATTAGATTATAAATTAGATCTAATCTAAAAACTAATCTAAGCATATATAAATAATCATGTAATAAAGAACCTGGCTCTGATACCAATTGTAGGAACCAGATCTAGGGTTTCAGGGTTAGATCTTGAAACTTTTTCAAGATCATACAGCGGAAAATTAAAATAAATCAAAATTTATTTTTTAAAATCAAAGAATCCATAGATCTAAGATTCTATTACATGATTATTATATAATATTAAATTACAAATTAAAATATATATATATAGCATAAACTACATGTTGATCATATCAACATGTTTCTATACTACATCTAATGTATGTATTAAACAATAGATCAGATCTATTACCTTGCAAGTTAGACATTCTAACCTCACTGATCCGGGCTTGAGGATGATGTTGCAAGCCATACACACATCCGACCTCCAGGAGTTGTCCACACGAGCCCATGAATCTCGATCAGAAGTCCTGCTTCAGGAAATCAACACAGTATGCTAGTACTGCGCTGATCCTTCTTTGATGGTTGATCAGGTACCTCCTTCTTCTTGATTTGGACTCTTCCAAAGATGGAAAGTAGAAGGAGGAGTTTCAGATCTGAGACACTCTCAGGAAACTCAAGATGGAGAGAGGAAAGATATGAAAGTAAATAACCCTAGAAGAAGACCCTCTTCTTCTTCTCATTTTTCTCTCTAGACACCCTAATTTGTGTCTATAATATCTCCATGACCCAAAGGTTTTTATCTCTAATTTTTGGATGGACCAAATGTTTCTCAAATTTATATCTTCTTCAAAAATTTGATAAAGAAACTCATTATATACAGAGAGATATGATAGAGTCCTTATCTAGGTCAAATACCTAGTCAAGGCTTATCCAAACAAGGCAAGATAAGGGGCGCCCAACTCTTGAGCACCTCCTCCTTATTTTTGTGCATGAATTATCAGTAAAGGGTGCACAATGTGTACTCTAAAATCCATAAAAAGTCCAAAAAAAATTTGGATAAATTTGGTACAAAATTAAAAGAGTTTTGGATTTCTAAAACTCTATCTCATAGAATTTGAAATCCAAACTTATTCCTTTTAGATTTGATCCAAACCACCTTCCATGTAGGAAAGAAGAGAGGAGACCTTTTGTGAATGTGGGAGAGACCTGGGAGAGGGCTTTTGTCATACAAAATAAGAGGAGATTGGCGTTGAATGAGAGAGAGGGCGTGGGGAAGGCTTATGTGGTGCAAGGTGGAATCTTAGTCTTACTAGGATTCTATCTTATGACTTGTTTTAATTTGATTTCTCAAACCAAATCAAACCAAAATTAGATCAACCCAATTAAAATAGGTCTTAAACCAAATTAGATTTAAATCTGATTTAATTTTCTAATCAAATTAGAAATTAGATTGACCCAAGTCCTAGTTGAACTAGGACTAATTTTTTCTTGCACTTGGCTTATCCAATAAACCAATTGGACTTGATCCAATCAAGCTCAAACTAAATCTAATTAAATCATATTTAATTAGACTTAATCTCATCCCATTGACTTAATCAAATTAAGCTAATTAGCAATCGAATTACTAATCGATCCTCCTGCAACACTTGCACTGGGTTAAATGTCAATCGTATTGATCATTTAACCCTAGAATGATTCTTAATCATTGATCAACCATCCGATCGAATCATGAACTCTAATGTATGTGACCTCATAGGTCCAAACCTAAGTCGGTAGCATAGGAATAAATTCTTATACCAATCAAAGTGACCATCTAGCAATGGTACCCGACGATCGGATAGGTCGAATGTGTAGAACAACATCCTTAGAACCCATGCGGATATAGTTTCCATATAATTCATCCCCTTGACCAAAATGATCATAGGATACCCTAGAGTTCAACTGTCAACTCTGATCAGGTTGTCCACATTGTATTTCAAAATATCAAATCCATCTGATGGATTACCCTGGCCAAGGTTTTGCTAAATTGAAATACAGCGACTCATTCTTCTCCAACTCTTGGAGTGGTCAATCTCATCTCGATCACACTCTGACTTCGCAAGTACTTGACTGTACCCAAAAGCCTTCCATCTCTGAATTAGAAATTCAGTTAGTCCAGTACCAAAGCACAGTGAGTTGCTTGCAAGTCACTGAGGCGATCTCAAGTCTAAGGGACACTTATACCTATATCCCATCAGAGACATTCTTGATAGTAGAATACTCTGGAATTGGTCACGTTCAATGATGATGTACTAGTACATCTCACCTGATGCCATACCAGTATCTTCACACTCTTTGGTTAAGAGGACAACCAACCCATATGGCCTACAATGACCTATGCTCGATAGAAGCTGTCATCCTTATTAACAGCCTATCATTTGATCGTGAACTGTTTTAAGGACTAATCGATAAATCCTCTCTTTATCGAATCTAAATAGTCCTAAGGATTTCATCATAACAATGGAGTTCATTAGAAGATGAAAGCTTATGATGAAAATGCCAAATATATTTTATTTATTAACAAATCAACTACAATACTTGGTTGCTCAACCGTCAATAGCATGATGATTGGCTTTTTGGGATACATTTTCCAACACTATAATCATTAGATTCTAATCATATTAGTGTAGGAACCAGATCTAGGGTTTCAGGGTTAGATCTTGAAACTTTTTCAAGATCATACAGCGGAAGACTAAAATAAATAAAAATTTATTTTTTAAAACTAGAGAATCCCTAGATCTAAGATCCTATTACATGATTATTACATAGCATTAAATCAAAAATTAAAATATATAAATATAGCATGAACTACATGTTGATCATATCAACATGTTTTAATACCACATCTAATGTATGTATTAAACAATAGATCAGATCTATTACCTTGCAAGTTAGATGCTCTAACCTCGCTGATCTGGGCTTAAGGATGATGTTGCAAGCCGCACATACGTCCGGCCTCTAGGAGTCATCCACATGAGCCCACGAATCTCGATCAGAAGTCCTGCTTCAGGAAATCAGCACAGTATGCTAGTACTGCGCTGATCCTTCTTTGATGGTTGATCAGGTGCCTCCTTCTTCTTGATTTAGACTCTTCCAAAGATGGAAAGTAAAAGGAGGGGTTTCAGATCTGAGACGCTCTCAGAAAACTCAAGATGGAGGGAGGAAAGATATGAAAACAAAAATCCTAGAAGAAGACCCTCTTCTTCTTCACGTTTTTCTCTCTAGACACCCAAAATTCCATCTTTTATATCTCCATGACCCAAAAGTATTTCTCTCTGGTTTTTGGATGAAACAAAGGTATCTCAGATCTCTATCTTCTTCTAAAATTTCACAAAGAAAATCATCTTATATAGAGAGATATAATAGAGTCCTTGTCTAGGTCAAACACCTAGTCAAGGCTTATCCAAACTTGGCAAGTTAAGGGACGCCCAACTCTTGAGCACCTTCTCCATATTTTTGTGCATGGATTATCAGAAAAGGGTGCACTATATATACCCTAAAAGCCACGAAAATTCTAAAAAAAAATTTGGATAAATTCGGTGCAAAATTGAAAGAGTTTTGGATTTCTAAAACTCTATCTCATAGAATTCAAAATCCAAACTTATTCCTTTTTGATTTGATCTAAACCACCTTCCATGTAAGAAAGAAGAGAGGAGACCTTTTGTGAACGTGGGAGAGATCTGGGAGAGAGCTTTTGTCGCATAAAATAAATGGAGATTGGCGTTGAATAAGAGAGAGGGCGTGGAGAAAGCTTAAGTGGCGCAAGGTGGAATCCTAGTCCTACTCGGATTCTGTCTTATGACTTGTTTTAATTTGGTTTCCCAAACTAAATCAAATCAAAATTAGATCAACCCAATTAAAATAGGTCTTAACCCAATTAAGAATCTAATTTAATCAGATTAAATTAGATTTAAATCTAATTTAATTTTCTAATCAAATTAGAAATTAGATTGACCCAAGTCCTAGTAGAACTAGGACTAGTTTTTCCTTGCACTTGGCTTATCCAATAAATCAATTGGACTTGATCCAATCAAGCCCAAACTAAATCTAATTAAATTATTTTTAATTAGACTTAATCTCAGCCCATTGGCTTAATCAAATTAAGCCAATTAGCAATCAAATTGCTAATCGATCCTCCTGCAACACTTGTACTGGGTTAAATGTCAATCGTATTGATCATTTAACCCTAGAACGATTCTTAATCGTTGATCAACCATCCGATCGGATCATGAACTCTAATGTGTGTGACCTCATAGGTCCGAACCTATGCCGATAGCATAGGAATAAATTTCTGTACCAATCAAAGTGACCATCTAGCAATGGTACCCGACGACCGGATAGGTCGAATGTGTAGAACAACATCCTTAGAACCCATGCGGATATAGTTTTCATATAATTCATCCCCTTGACCAAAATGATCATAGGACACCCCAGAGTTCAACTGTCAACTCTGATCAGTTGTCCACATTGTATTTCAAAATATCAAATCCATCTAATGGATTACCCTGGCCAAGGTTTTGCTAAATTGAAATACAACGACTCATTCTTCTCCAACTCTTGGAGTGGTCAATCCCATCTCGATCATACTTTGACTTCGCAAGTACTTGACTATGCCCAGAAGCCTTCCATCCCTGAATTAGAAATTCAGTTAGTCCAGTACCAAAGCACAGTGAGTTGCTTGCAAGTCACTGAGGCGATCTCAAGTCTAAGGGACACTTATACCTATATCCCATCAGAGACATTCTCGACAGCAGAATGCTCTGGAGTTGGTCATGTTCAATGATGATGTACCCTTACATCTCACCTGTATGCCATACCAGTATCTCCACACTCCTTGGTTAAGAGGACAACCAACCCATATGGCCTACAGCGACCTATGCTCGATAGAAGCTGTCGTCCTTATTAACAGCTTATCATTTGGTCGTGAATAGCTTTAAGGACTAATCGATAAATCCTATCTTTATCGAACTTAAATAGTCCTAAGGACTTCATCATAACAACGGAGTTCATTAGAAGATGAAAGCTTATGATGAAGATGCCAAATATATATTTTATTTATTAACAAATCAATTACAATACTTGGTTGCTCAACCGTCAACAGCTTGACGATTGGCTTTTTGGGATACATTTTCCAACAACTCCCACTTGTCCTAAAGCCACTCGGCACAGTATCTAATACCCATCTTCGACTTGTGGTTGTCGAACTCCTTTATCGCCAGGGCTTTAGTGAAGGGGTCGGCTAGGTTCTCCTTTCCGTCAATCTTCTGAAGGTCGACGTCACCTTGATCCACGATCTTCCAGATCAGGTGGAAGCGGCGCAAGATGTGCTTCGTCTGCTGAAGTGCTTTGGGTTCTTTCGCCTGAGCTATGGCACCAGTGTTGTCACAGTAGAGCAGGACTGGACCATCAAGGGAGGGTGCTACTCCGAGCTCAGTGATGGATTTCCTCAGCCACACAGCTTCCTTTGCAGCATCCAATGCTGCGATGTACTCCGCTTCACAAACAGAGTCTGCCACAGTATGCTGCTTGGAACTCTTCCAGCAGATGGCTCCACCATTCAGAGTAAAGATATAACCCGACACGCTCCTGCTGTCATCATGGTCAGATTGGAAGCTAGAGTCTGTGAACCCCATAAGTTTCAGATCTGACTTGCCATAAACCAACCATTGGTCCTTAGTATTTCTCAAATACTTAAGGATGGCTTTAACCACTTTCCAGTGATTTTCTCCAGGATCAGATTGGTATCTACTCACTACTCCTAGTGAGTATGCCACATCTGGTTTTGTACATGTCATGGCGTACATGATAGATCCCACGGCTGAAGCATATGGGACTCTACTCATACACTCTCTCTCTTCAAGAGTTGTCAGACAATCTTCTTAGAGAGAGAAATTCCTTGGCCTATCGGTAGATAGCCCTTCTTGGAATTCTCCATGCTGAACCTCTTCAGCACAGTATCTATGTACATGGACTGGGATAACCCAAGCATCTTTTTAGATCTATCCCTATAGATCTTCATCCCTAGGATGTAAGATGCTTTACCCAAGTCTTTCATAGAGAACTGTGATGACAACCAAACTTTTATTCCCTTTAGTGCGGGGATGTCATTTCTAATTAAGAGAATGTCATCCACGTACAAGACAAGGAATACCACAACTGGACCATTTGCCCATTTATAGATGCAGGGCTCTTCTCCATTCTTAATGAAGCCATACGTTTTGATCACCTTATCAAAATGCATGTTCCAACTCTGAGAAGCTTGCTTCAGTCCATAAATGGATCTCTGAAGCTTGCACACCTTGGACTCATCTGTAGATGTAAACCCCTCAGGTTGTATCATATACACCTCTTCAGTCAGCTCTCCATTCAGGAAAGTTGTCTTTACATCCAACTACCAGATCTCATAATCCAGATGGGCAGCTATTGCAAGCATTATCCAAATGGATTTGAGCATTGCCATAGGGGAAAACGTCTCGTCATAGTCAATACCATAACGTTGACGATACCCCTTGGCGACAAGATGGGCTTTATAGGTCTCCACCTTTCCGTCTACGCCCCTCTTCCTTTTGAAGACCCATTTACACCCAATGGGTTTAACCCCTTCAGGTGGGTCAACCAATGTCCATACATCGTTGACCTTCATGGACTCCATTTTGGATTTCATGGCTTCAAGCCATTTCTCAGAATCAGATCTCTGCATTGCATCCATATAGGTGATCGGATCCTCATTATTCTCATCAAGTTCGATGGGATCACCGTTTCGGACCAAGAAACCGTAGTATCTGTCCGGCTGATGCGGTACTCTACTGGATCGCCTTAATGGTGCAGGTATATTGGGCTCCGGATCTGATCTAATCATATTCGATTCAGGTTCAGCTATTGGTGTTGGTCCTTCTACCTGTTGAATTTCATCAAGTTCAACCTTAGAGGCAACGGTTCCTTCACCAAGGAACTCCTTTTCTAAAAAGATTGCCTTAAGGTTGACGAACACCTTTTGTTCATCAGCATGGTAGAAAAAATATCCTTTTATCTCTTTGGGGTACCCTACGAATGAGCATTTGTCAGACCTAGGTCCAAGTTTGTCTGTGACTAATCATTTAACATAGGCCGGGCACCCCCAGACCCTAAGGTGTGAAAGTACTGGCTTACGCCCTGTCCATATCTCATATGGAGTCTTAATTACAGATGTACTTGGAACCCTATTTAACAGATAACAGGCCGATTCGAGTGCATATCCCTAGAAGGATATCGGCAAGCTAGCAAAATCCATCATGGATCGGACCATGTCTAACAGAGTCCGATTCCTCCTTTCAGACACACCATTATGCTGTGGTGTTTCTGGAGGAGTCCATTGAGAGAGAATCCCATTCTCTCTTAGATATGTGAGAAACTCACTAGAAAGATATTCTCCTCCTCGATCAGATCAAAGAGTTTTAATACTCTTCCCAGTTTATTTTTCTACTTCACTTTAGAATCGTTTGAACATTTCAAATGAATCCGACTTATGTTTCATCAGATAGATATATCCATATCGGGATAGGTCATCCGTGAAAGTTATGAAGTAGAAATATCCACCTCTAGCACTGGTGCTCATGGGCCCGCATACATCAGTATGTACTAGGCCCAAGAGCTCAGTAGCTCTCTCACCTTTTCCAGTAAAAGGTGACTTGGTCATTTTACCAAGAAGACAAGACTCATAGGTTGGAAGTGATTCACAATCACTGAC
Source organism: Elaeis guineensis (assembly GCF_000442705.2). Classification (NCBI taxonomy): domain Eukaryota; kingdom Viridiplantae; phylum Streptophyta; class Magnoliopsida; order Arecales; family Arecaceae; genus Elaeis; species Elaeis guineensis. Next base: position 94,610,340 of record NC_026000.2, read on the forward strand.
TTCGAAGATTCCCTCTTGAGTCAACCTGTTTATTCTGTTCTTATTTATATGACCTAGCCTACAGTGCCATAAGTAGATATCTGACACACTATCTAATCTAGGGTGCTTGCTAGTTGAATAGACTCTTATCAGGCTTGATCTTTTTGGTCTGGCTCTGCACTGATGTCCCAGCTTGAACTTGCACCTTTGTCACTTTCTTCTTCTTGTTCTTCTTCCCTTTCTTAAAAGGTCGAGAACCAGAAGACGAACCTCCCACTAAGTTCACTGACTCCTTGTAAAGTTGGTGATCCTTCTCAAAGTTCTGAAGCAACCCCAGTAATCTGTGGTAGTTCTCTTCAGGCTTTGTCATTCTATAATGAGTGAGGAATGGGAGATAAGACTTGGGCAGCGAGTTCAGTATTGTATCTTTCCCAAGCTGCTCATGCAAAAGAAAGCCGAGCTTGCTCAATCGTTCCATCAGCTCGATCATGTACAATACATGATCAGTAACAGAGGCACCATCCCGCATTTTGGTGTTGAAGATGGCACAACTAGTCTTGTGCCTCTCCACATCATCGGGTGTGCCAAAGGCATCCTCCAACACTTGAAGCATGTCCTTTGGCTGAGCCATCTCGAATCTGCAACTGAACTCGTTGCTCATGGCAGCCAGCATGATACAGCGCACCGTGGTCCGGTCACTGAGCCACTTCTGGTAAGTGTCTCTGACTGTTCCACATGCATTGACAGCTGGCTCCTCAGGTGCAGGATCCATTATCACATATAGGATCCGTTCATGCTCCAGGACTATCTTCAACTTTCGGTACCAGCTACCGAATTGGATCCCACCAACTTATCATTGTACAACAATGATCGAAGTGATAGGGAAGTGGCCATATTTGCACAAAGGAGAACCATAACCTAATTAGTAATTGATTCATTAAACCTAAAGATTTGGACTTTAATCAAAAGGTTTCTCCCACTATTTTATTCGAATTGGTAGCCTCTACCTCCAACTCGAGGAATTACCTTAATTTCTTAGCGGATACTAGAATCCACTTAGACTGCACACAAGCCCAACTTTGGTTGGTCAACCCATGTACATCTAAGGGTAGGTTCATAACCAATTGTTTCTCTAAACAATTTTTAGTAATTTTAATTTTGCCCCAGAAACTTAATCAGTAGGCTTTGGCCTCCACTGTAAGGATCCGGTTAGGTCCAACCATTAACATGATCATACTTGCTGTATCTAACCAATGAATGATTAAGCCCAACTTTGGTTGGCTCACCTAACCACCATTAGAGAGACACTTCCAAGTCGTCATATGATGAGTGATAATTCCATTAGTCCACAAACACTAGGCCTTTGGGTCTGCAATGATTATTGAGTTAATGGACTCATTATCAAACACCTTAATGGGAGGCTATGACTCAGTTATCTCCATAACTTTATCATTTTAAAGGACCTAATAATTTTAGAGATTTAAATAATATAGAGGATGAGGTCAGATGAACCAGCTTATCATGATCCTCCCACTGGCTTCACCAAGTCAGCTTAAGGGAGACCATTAAAAGGGCTGGTCTAGGAGCACCTAAATCAGTCACACTGATTTATCTAGCTGACATGGGTCAGCTCAAATAGTCAAGTGATCCGATCAAAACATAATTTCACCAAGAGGCCAGGTAAGTTCGATCAGTGGGAGGGTCTGCCAAAGCTTGCCTTAGACACCATTAGAATTGGCCAGGTAAGCGGGCTCCCAATTAAAAACCACCGGTCTGGTTTACCTTAGACACCAACTGGTTTAATTAGTTTCGATTAGATCAACCTAACAGTTCGTGCTAGACCGCTTAGCCAAGAATCAAGTCCATTTGGTTCTCATTAAGACATGGACTTGACCAACTACAACTATTGTAATTGATCTAGGAATCCTTGACCTAATCTAAGACAACAATTGATTAGATTTAGTCAATTCTCTAATTTAGTCCATCTTTAATCTAACCATAGGTCTAACCCAATTAATGGACCTAATTCCCACTAACCCATTAACCCAATGTGTTATGATTTGTGTCTTAGGTTCTTCAATTCACAATCCTAGAACCTAATCAAACAACTTCTTAATTCTTAATTTGTTTTGGGCTGAGGGTTGGTTCGGCTTTTCAAAAAATAATTTTTATATTTATAAAATAATTTTACAATATGATTCTACCAACCATATTGCATGTTGATTCATAATCAAGATGCAAGTGAAATAAACATGAAACTACTTTAGATCTAATCTAAACAGGTTCATGTAATTGAAACAATTTCAACTTTAAACAATTTTTTTGCACAAAAATTATTAACAAAGAGATTTTATTTCAGATTTAAATATCTTTTAAATCTAATAAATCATAATTTAATTAGATCATATCTAACAAATTTATGATTAAAGATAGATCTACACAAACTAGGACAACCTTTGCACTGTAAGGGGTAAACTTACAGGCAGGACAACCTTGCAGTTTGTGATTGATCTAAAATTTTAATTTAGATTTAATAATCAGATTATAAATTAGATCTAATTAAGAAATAATCAGTAAGTATATAATAATCATGTAATAAAGAACCTAGGCTCTGATACCAATTGAAGGAACCAGATCTAGGGTTTCAGGGTTAGATCTTGAAATTTTTTCAAATCATACAGCGAAAGACTAAATAAATCAAAATTATTTTCTAAAACTAAAAAATCTTTAGATCTAAGATCTATTATATGATTATTACATAGATTAAATCAAAAATTAAAATATATAAATATAGCATGAACTACATGTTGATCATATCAACATGTTTTATACCACATCTAATGTATGTATTAAACAATAGATCAGATCTATTACCTTGCAAGTTAGACGCTCTAACCTGCTGATCCGGGCTTAAGGATGATGTTGCAAGCCACACATACGTCCGACCTCTAGGAGTCATCCACAGAGCCCACGAATCTCGATCAGAAGTCCTGCTTCAGGAAATCAGCACAGTATGCTAGTACTGCGCTGATCCTTCTTTGATGGTTGATCAGGTGCCTCCTTCTTCTTGATTAGGACTCTCCAAAGATGGAAAGTAAAAGGAGGGGTTTCAGATCTGAGATGCTCTCAGAAACTCAAGATGGAGGGAGGAAAGATATGAAACAAAAACCCTAGAAGAAGACCCTCTTCTTCTTCACATTTTCTCTCTAGACACCCAAACTTATCTTTTATATCTCCATGACCCAAAGGTATTTCTCTCTAATTTTTGATGGAACAAGGTCTCTCAGATCTCTATCTTTTCTAAAATTTTACAAAACAAACTCATCTTTATATAGAGAGATATGATAGAGTCCTTGTCTAGGTCAAACACCTAGTCAAGGCTTATGCAAACATGGCAAGTTAAGGGATGCCCATCTCTTGAGCACCTCCTCCTATTTTCATGCATGGATCATCAGAAAAGGTGCACTATATATACCATAAAAGCCATAAAAATTCTAAAAAAAAATTTGAATAAATTCGGTGCAAAATTGAAAGAGTTTTGGATTTTAAAACTCTATCTCATAGAATTCAAAATCCAAACTTATTCCTTTTTGATTTGATCCAAACCACCTTCATGTAAGAAAGAAGAGAGGAGACCTTTTGTGAATGTGGGAGATATCTGGGAGAGGGCTTTTGTCGCACAAAATAAGTAGGAGATTGGCGTTGAATAGAGAGAGGGCGTGGGAAGCTATGTGGGCAAGGTGGAATCTAGTCCTACTAGGATTCTGTCTTTTGACTTGTTTTAATTTGGTTTCCAAACCAAATCAAATCCAAAATTAGATCAATCCCAATTAAAATAGGTTTAACTCCAATTAAGAATCTAATTAATCAGATTAAATTAGATTTAAATTTGATTTAATTTTTAATCAAATTAAAAATTAGATTGACCCAAGTCCTAGTTGAACTAGGACTAGTTTTTCTTGCACTTGGCTTATCCAATAAACCAATTGGACTTGATCCAATCAAGTCCCAAATCAAATCTAATTAAATAATATTTAATTATACTTAATCTCAGCCCATTGGCTTAATAAATTAAGCCAATTAGCAATCAATTGCTAATCGATCCTCCTGCAACCTTGACTGGGTTAAATGTCAATCGTATTGATCATTTAACCCTAGAATGATTCTTAATCGTGATCAACTATCCGATCGGATCATGAACTCTAAATGGTGTGACTCATAGGTCCGAACCTAAGTCGGTAGCACAGGAATAATTTCTGTACCAATCGAAGTGACCATCTAGCAATGGTACCCGATGATCAGATAGGTCGAATGTGTAGAACAACATCCTTAGAACCTATAGCGATATAGTTTCATATAATTCATCCCCTTGACCAAAATGGTCATAGGACACCCCAGAGTTCAACTGTCAACTCTGATCAGGTTGTCCACATTGTATTTCAAAATATCAAATCCATCTAATGGATTACCCTGGCCAAGGTTTTCTAAATTGAAATACAGCGACTCATTCTTCTCCAACTCTTGGAGTGGTCAATCCCATCTCTATCATACTCTGACTTTGCAAGTACTTGACTGTGCCCAGAAGCCTTCCATCCTGAATTAGAAATTCAGTTAGTCCAGTACCAAAGCACAGTGAGTTGCTTGCAAGTCACTGAGGCGATCTCAAGTCTAAGGGATACTATACCTATATCCCATCAGAGACATTCTCAACAGCAGAATGCTCTGGAGTTGGTCAGTTCAATGATGATGTACCCTTACATCTCACCTGTATGCCATACCAGTGTCTCCACACTCCTTGGTTAAGAGGACAACCAACCCATATGGCCTACAGCGACCTATGCTCGATAGAAGCTGTCGTCCTTATTAACAGCTTATCATTTGGTCGTGAACAGTTTTAAGGACTAATCGATAAATCCTCTCTTTATCAAACTTAAATAGTCCTAAGGACTTCATCATAACAACGGAGTTCATTAGAAGATGAAAGCTTATGATGAAGATGCCAAATATATATTTTATTTATTAACAAATCAATTACAATACTTAGTTGCTCAACCGTCAACAGCTTGACGATTGGCTTTTTGGGACACATTTTCCAACAATTAGAACAATGAATTATAGTTAATCAATTTATTGATACAAAAATCCTAATCCCATGTCTGATGTATCCTATCCATGATAAAAATTTTCTGGACCCCACTCATACCTTGGGCAACAATCAAAATGGTCAACCCATAATGGTGAGTGCCCGATAACATGGTGGTCAGCCCTTGGATCTTAGGTAAATACATCAAATAAAAAAATCTTAAGTCTTGATAATGTACATCCATATGAAGCATTCCAAGAACCCCCATGCATCACACGCACAGGATTTAATTCCATCAATAAATAGATCATAGGATCTAAACTAAACTTGTCACACAAGTCAATAGACCATGAAATTTCATATCCAAGATTTGTCATGGATCGATAATAATTTATCATTAACTAGAATGCATCATAAACATCAATAAAATATCAATCAGAAAAATTGATTTTGACATAGTTTGAACTGGATCAAATTCATATCACAAAAATAACATGAAATTGACTGAATCTATCAAAGGTGGCTCTGATACCCACTATTGGATTTTAGTGATGTAGCAAAATATAAATTTCAAAAATTTTTATCATATATTCAATATTGAAAATAAAGTTAACATTTAAATAAGGACCACTGGAACATAAAACCTTAGGAACCCTTTGATGATTACAATCAAACCACAAAAGCATGTATATTAGGAGAAGATCAGAATCCATATAATATCATGAAGACCATGAACTAGTGATTTTGAGATCTTCATGAGACTCCAAAGCAGAAGCCCTCCAACGGTGATCCATACTGGATTGATCAGGGCCCTTCCCGACTCGTTATGGTGCTGCAGCCTTCTTCCTAAGTGTGCTGCCGATTGTCCTTTGCAAGAACAGATTGTACCAACACTTATATGCCTTCATAACCTCTACTAGTACCACTCTAAGAACCCTTTCCTAAAGTATCATACTACACAAAAATAAATCAGATGTTCAATACTTGAACAACCTGATTTTAGGACAAGCATCTCATTCTTTCCTTTTTCCTTCCTTTTTTCTTTTCCATTTTCTCACCCTTTTTTCCTTATCTTTTTCTCAGATTTTTCTCATTATTTCCTCTCATTTCCATGCCCATCCTGGACCAAAAATGGCACACCAAATCTGGTTGTGGCATCCCCTTTAAATAGGAAACAAGGGGCATTCCATGGGATGCCAACTCTTAGCATCCCTTAATTATTACATGCCACAATTAAATTTTTAGCATGGAAATTTGATGGGTTGGCATGGAATATGAGGTGATTCATAAGTAGAAGGATTCTTCCTCTGCTTGGAAAAAATCACAACACCAACTCTTGGTGTGTGGGAAAGGAATCAACTTGAGATATGAAGAGTCCATACCATTAAGGACTCTTCCATAAACTCAATGTAGACATTAAAGGATAACCAATTTAATTGGCATTCAAACTACTTGTATGAGAAGGACTCTTCTTTCTCTTCTATGCTCAAAATTTCAAGGGTCATCTGATGACATGAAGAATTAAAAACGTGTGGAGAAAATGGAAGGAAATAAGAGTCGAATGTGAAATGGACTCTCCATTTCTCATCGCCCAAAAATAAAGGAGATCCCATTTATTTTTTGCATGGAGATCCTTCTTAGTAAAGGACTCCTCCATATCTTCCACATCCCACATCCTAATGCACCATCTGATGGCGCACAAAAATAAGGAATACGGGGAACATGTAAGAAAATTAAGATACCATGTTAAGAAGGACTCTTCTTTCTTAATGCCAAAATAAATGGGGTGTGACAATTAATCCTAGCATGGCTTTTGGCGTGGAGGTGGCTGGTTCTATATGGAACACTTTCATAAAATCAAATAAAATCAACTAATTAATTAGATGGTTTAAACCTAATCATATTAGGTCAAGGCAATAAGTCTAGGTTAGCACAAACACCTTTGCACTGAACCCAATTTGGAACTTGGGTTAATTTATGTGCTAGTAATTCAATTAACCTTTTCAATTTACAATAAATTCAAATTGATTGGATCAAAATCAAATTTTTATTGTGTGTGATCCATTGGATTTCAAATCTAGCCAGCAGTGGACACAAACTCTCGACGTAACTCTAATCCAATCGGATTAGGTCAGCTCAAGAGTCCCAATCAACTAGGACTCTTGCTAATTAATTCTTGAATTAAACTCTTTAAATTTTGATAAGTCCACAAGTCAAGATTAATATCTAGAAATATGTCATGACTATCTAAAAGATTTAAAATTTAATAAAAATATCAAAATTATCCTTCTATGGTGAGTTATCGTGCAATTCAATCCTTCGATCACACAAACATCACGGAAAGGCATCGGTATAAAAATATGTCAAACCCAAATATCTAACCAAATATATCTTGATCTGATGATGATGACTCGATTGATGAACCAGTAGAAACTATTTCTGCTGTTCATCCCTACTCTGGTTAGAGACTTTCAGAGTCACCATTCTATAAGATCACATAGGATGTTCTCTCCTTTTACAAGGAGTGATCGATTTCTTATTGACCACTCACAATCTCCATGCATACTTTGCCATACCCAGGAATATCTCACACATATCTCAAAGTAGTGTGTTAGGAAATAAACCAAAGTAAGGGTCCATGCACATAAGGTACCATGATGATCTCAGATCAAAGGATCACATGCACCACTCTCACTGAAGAACCATCTGTTGACATACTGTAAGGCTCCATCAGATATTCTTTTTGCGGGTCTATTCAGTAAACTCATTCTCTAATGAGCACCTACATCCTTGTAATAGTGTTACCACATATGTGGTTGTGAATCAACCACCCTCTCCATCAAGCATACATAGGATGTACCAATCCTACCAGAGTCATCGATCTTCGACTCGATGATCCAATGACTAGAAATATTTTAGATTGAGAATATCAAGATTTTAGATCTCACTGTCATGATCTCATCATGGTCTTTAAAATTATTGTCCTAATCTATGAAGTTTATCATAATCATATAAATATGATGCAGCAAATGATAAAACATAATACCTTATAAAATAAAAAAAATAACTAATATCATACAAATGAGTAAGAAGATAATAAAGAAAAGTCCCATCACATCCCTATGCGATTGACTTGTAGGACACTATTATTTCAAAAATAAGTAATCTATAGAGTAACATGTGAAGAATTTATGAAATTTTTTTTTTTAAATTTATGTTATTGCCAGGATTAAAATCATGATTAGCTTTATCAACAACTACTCTTTGATTGCTCAAATTATATGAAGTTTTTCAAAGCTATAAGTAAACTTTTCAACCAAAGATTTAAAGTTTCTAATTCTTTCTTTAGTAAGTCATTTTCTTCTATTAAAATCTTTTTATTTTATAAAATCTTTTTATTTTAACAATGATTAATTCTTTAGTTTTAAGTCTTTATTTTTCAAACTATTTATTTTGAATTTATTAAGCAATTCATGAAATACATCTTGAAGTTCATCAAATATAAAATCTAAAATATATTCAGATTGTACCTCATCATCTTGTGCCATGATACACAAGTTTGTATTATTATGATTTTTTCATCGAAGTTTGATTCTTTACTATCGCTCCATGTTGCAATCATGGCTTTCTTTTTTATCATCTTGTACATCCTCTTTAGATTTGGATAATTGACTTTGAAATGTCTGACTTTCTTAAGCAAAGAGGCTGCTGCTCTCTCTCTTTGTCCTTGTCCTTGCTTGATTCTTTCTTGGTTATTGGTCTTTTCTTAAAGCCTTGCCTTTTGCTCTTGAAGGATTTTTTGATAATTAAGGCCATGTCCTCCTCCTCATCATTTTCTTTAGATGAGTCCTTGTTCTCCTCTTCTTTCACTATAGATTTGAGGCAATAGTTTTTTTTCTTTTTGACTTTCTTATTATTATGTTGCTTCATTGCAAGCTCATGAGTGATCAATGTTCTAAGTAGCTTTTCAAGTGGTAAGTTATTGAGATCTTTTACTTCTTGAATGGCAGTCACCTTGGCTTCCCATGACTTAAACAAAGATCTAATTTTTTTTCTCACAAGATCATTAGGATATGATTTTTTAAGGCTTTTGAGGCCATTAATAATATCAGTAAAAAATATAAATATATCAGCAATAGAATCATTAGATTTTATTTTAAATAACTCATATTTGTGCACAAGCATGTTGATTTTAGATTCTTTGGTTTGGTTTGTGCCTTCATGCATTACTTCAAGTCTATTCCATATCTCTTTTACAGAGGTACAAGTAAAGATACGGTTAAACTCATTTGCATCCAATATACAATATGAGATATTCATAACCTTGGTATTTGATTGGACTAATCATTCATCCACTTCATCCCAACACTCTCTGGCTTGGGAGAAGTAATGCCATTGACAATGATCGTTGGTGTGTGAGAGCATTGATTGTGATGCTCCATAGATTATAATCAAGTGCTTGGATAAAGATGTACATGCATGCTTTCCAATAGGTGCAATTAGATCCATTAAAAAAGGTGGCCTACTAATGGATTGCCCCTAAGCAAGTGAAACTCCAAAATAAGTTGTCTTTTATCTTACTCTTGATCATTAGGTCACATCTAGTTGAGAAACTAAACTCTGATACCATCTATTGCCTAGATAGACAACCCAAGAGGGAGGAGCTGAATTGGATTTTCAAAGATTCAAACAAATATGTATAGATTTTTGAAATAAAATTAGATGCTATGAATGTATAGAAAATACAATGTATGATAGCAAAATTGAATAAATAAAAGCTAAACAAGAATGTAAAGTAAGTAGAGACAAGCACACCACACAAAATACAAAAAATTTATAGTGGTTTGGTGCACACCCAGCACCTATATTCACTCTCCAAGCTCCACTTGAAAATTTTTACTATAATCCACTAATTATAATGCGATTGTTTTGGCTGGACTCACAATCAAATCCCATTAGTTCTTTGAAATCATCAACCACAACTTTTACAAGCCTTTTCCTAGGCTCACAATCCAATTTTTAGGTTTGGATTAAACCTTTTCTCCCGAGTTTCAAACTCTTAAAACTTGTTATAGTAGTAGATTTCAACAAAATAAAAATTTTTATAACACAAAAAGCTCCTTAATAAGCAGATAAATGTCATTGAAGCATACTTGACGATGGATTAGATGCTTTGCATGAGATTGAACACACTTTTCCTGGTAATGGCCTTTCTCAAAAAATCAAGAATTTCAGGGGTGGAGCTGAAGAACTCTCTTGAATGCACTTTAGGCTAAAATTAGGCTTCTTTTCTTGGAATAGGCTTTCTTAATATTCAATTTAGTTCCATCTTTATTTCAAAAGATCCTCTGACCATTTAAAGTAATTTGAATATGAAAAATTAGTCATTTTTTATGTTGGAGATGGAATCTCGCTGTTCTAACAAATTTTGCATATTTTGCAAATTTCTCTGCATAAGTTTGTTATTATATTAGAAACTCAGGAGTCAACTTGAACGGATCTGTAGTCGACTTGAGATCCACAGAAGTCGGCTCAAACCTTGTGTTCAGAAAAAAGCTCTCTATCTTTTCTGAGAGAGTCAACTCAAAATTGTGAGAGTCAACTTGAAGTCTGTGCCAGTACCATCTTTACATGCTAGAGTTGACTCGAGGTCTGCTGGGGTCGACTTCAGGTCTGTGCTAAAATTATGAAATAGTGCCAGAGACGACTCTTTGAAGCTATGAGTTGACCCAACTTCCTCCATTTATCTTTTCTTTCTTAATTCACATCCAAAACTCAATTTTTCTTATTTCAAAAGCTTTCCAAGTATTTTCAAATAACTTCAAAGCTTATCACAAGGGTTAGCTTCTAACAAAAATATTCTCAACCAGCTTTAAAGATATTAATCTCTTTATATACTCCAATATTGTGTAATCATCAAAATCATTTCTTGGATCAATAGTCCTTGATTGAGATTAACATCAGCAATTGCATTTGGACTAGGGTTGGGGTTTGGATGATGGAGGTCGAGACGATAGAGGAGAGAATTAGGTTTTTTGATTGGAAAGAGCCATGAATGGTAAGGGTTCAGATTAGGGGGATCGGGATGGTGGTGAGGAAGGTGGAGGGTGTTAGAAAGTCGGGTTAGGGTGCATGTATGGATTTTTGAAACTCCTTTGATGACAGCGAAAACACAAATAGATTAAACCCTTTAACCCCACATGTATTAGATCTGATCTAATCCTACCCAAGCCCAAAAAAAAAGATGTGCATATAATTTGGAAATTAAAAATTAAAATGAGATCAAATCTCAATATATTAGCGTAGGTAGAAATTCACCGCTACCATGATCACTGGCTCGAAGCTCCTCGAACCACACACGTATCCGACCTCTACGGGTATCCATTAGGATCAACCTCGAATCGATCTTCTTGTAATAGATCTTCTCCTCTAAGTAGGATCTCAGCCTTTAGAACTTCGATCAACTCTTTGATCTAGACTGCAAAATCAACTCTTTGATCTACAGTTTTTTCTCTTCGTTTCCGCTCGATAAAGACTCCTCAACTCTAGCTATGGAATGGGGGGATGCCCAACCTTTGGGCATGGAAAAGA
>NC_026000.2:94622092-94704916 GCF_000442705.2 Elaeis guineensis
TTCTTCACATTTTTCTCTCTAGACATCCACAATTCCATCTTTTATATCTCCACGACCCAAAGGTATTTTTCTCTAGTTTTTGGGTGGAACAAAGGTCTCTCTGATCTCTATCCTCTTCTAAAATTTCACAAATAAAATCATCTTATATAGAGAGATATAATAGAGTCCTTGTCTAGGTCAAACACCTAGTCAAGGCTTATCCAAACATGGCAAGTTAAGGGATGCCCAACTCTTGAGCACCTTCTCCATATTTTTGTGCATGGATTATCAGAAAAGGGTGCACTATATATACCCTAAAAGCCACGAAAATTCTAAAAAAAAATTTGGATAAATTCGGTGCAAAATTGAAAGAGTTTTGGATTTCTAAAACTCTATCTCATAGAATTCAAAATCCAAACTTATTCCTTTTTGATTTGATCCAAACCACCTTCCATGTAAGAAAGAAGAGAGGAGACCTTTTGTGAACGTGGGAGAGATCTGGGAGAGGGCTTTTGTCGCATAAAATAAGTGGAGATTGGCGTTGAATAAGAGAGAGGGCGTGGAGAAAGCTTATGTGGCGCAAGGTGGAATCCTAGTCCTACTCGGATTCTGTCTTATGACTTGTTTTAATTTGGTTTCCCAAACCAAATCAAATCAAAATTAGATCAACCCAATTAAAATAGGTCTTAACCCAATTAAGAATATAATTTAATCAGATTAAATTAGATTTAAATCTAATTTAATTTTCTAATCAAATTAGAAATTAGATTGACCCAAGTCCTAGTTGAACTAGGACTAGTTTTTCCTTGCACTTGGCTTATCCAATAAACCAATTGGACTTGATCCAATCAAGCCCAAACTAAATCTAATTAAATCATATTTAATTAGATTAATCTCAGCCCATTGGCTTAATCAAATTAAGCCAATTAGCAATCAAATTGCTAATCGATCCTCCTGCAACACTTGTACTGGGTTAAATGTCAATCGTATTGATCATTTAACCCTAGAACGATTCTTAATCGTTGATCAACCATCCGATCGGATCATGAACTCTAATGTGTGTGACCTCATAGGTCCGAACCTATGCCGGTAGCACAGAAATAAATTTCTGTACCAATCAAAGTGACCATCTAGCAATGGTACCCGACGACCGGATAGGTCGAATGTGTAGAACAACATCCTTAGAACCCATGCGGATATAGTTTTCATATAATTCATCCCCTTGACCAAAATGATCATAGGATACCCCAGAGTTCAACTGTCAACTCTGATCAGGTTGTCCACATTGTATTTCAAAATATCAAATCCATCTAATGGATTACCCTGGCCAAGGTTTTGCTAAATTGAAATACAGCGACTCATTCTTCTTCAACTCTTGGAGTGGTCAATCCCATCTCGATCATACTTTGACTTCGCAAGTACTTGACTATGCCCAGAAGCTTTCCATCCCTGAATTAGAAATTCAGTTAGTCCAGTACCAAAGCACAGTGAGTTGCTTGCAAGTCACTGAGGCGATCTCAAGTCTAAAGGACACTTATACCTATATCCCATCAGAGACATTCTCGACAGCAGAATGCTCTGGAGTTGGTCATGTTCAATGATGATGTACCCTTACATCTCACCTGTATGCCATACCAGTGTCTCCACACTCCTTGATTAAGAGGACAACAAACCCATATGGCCTACAGCGACCTATGCTCGATAGAAGCTGTCGTCCTTATTAACAGCTTATCATTTGGTCGTGAACAGTTTTAAGGACTAATCGATAAATCCTCTCTTTATCAAACTTAAATAGTCCTAAGGACTTCATCATAACAACGGAGTTCATTAGAAGATGAAAGCTTATGATGAAGATGCCAAATATATATTTTATTTATTAACAAATCAATTACAATACTTGGTTGCTCAACCGTCAACAGCTTGACGATTGGCTTTTTGGGACACATTTCCCAACAACTCCCACTTGTCCTAAAGCCGCTCGGCACAGTATCTAATACCCATCTTCGACTTGTGGTTGTCGAACTCTTTATCGCCAGGGCTTTAGTGAAGGGGTCGGCTAGGTTCTCCTTTCCGTCAATCTTCTGAAGGTCGACGTCACCTTGATCCACGATCTTCCGGATCAGGTGGAAGCGGTGCAAGATGTGCTTCGTCTGCTGAAGTGCTTTGGGTTCTTTCGCCGAGCTATGGCACCAGTGTTGTCACAGTAGAGCAGGACTGGACCATCAAGGGAGGGTGCTACTCCGAGCTCAGTGATGGATTTCCTCAGCCACACAGCTTCCTTTGCAGCATCCAATGCTGCGATGTACTCCGCTTCACAAACAGAGTCTGCCACAGTATGCTGCTTGGAACTCTTCCAGCAGATGGCTCCACCATTCAGAGTAAAGATATAACCCGACACGCTACTGCTGTCATCATGGTCAGATTGGAAGCTAGAGTCTGTGAACCCCATAAGTTTCAGATCTGACTTGCCATAAACCAACTATTGGTCCTTAGTATTTCTCAAATACTTAAGGATGGCTTTAACCACTTTCCAGTGATTTTCTCCAGGATCAGATTGGTATCTACTCACTACTCCTAGTGAGTATGCCACATCTAGTTTTGTACATGTCATGGCGTACATGATAGATCCCATGGCTGAAGCATATGGGACTCTACTCATACGCTCTCTCTCTTCAAGAGTTGTCGGACAATCCTTCTTAGAGAGAGAAATTCCTTGGCCTATCGGTAGATAGCCCTTCTTGGAATTCTCCATGCTGAACCTCTTCAGCACAGTATCTATGTACATGGACTGAGATAACCCAAGCATCTTTTTAGATCTATCCCTATAGATCTTCATCCCTAGGATGTAAGATGCTTTACCCAAGTCCTTCATGGAGAACTGTGATGACAACCAAACTTTTATTCCCTGTAGTGCGGGGATGTCATTTCCAATTAAGAGAATGTCATCCACGTACAAAACAAGGAATACCACAACTGGACCATTTGCCCATTTATAGATGCAGGGCTCTTCTCCATTCTTAATGAAGCCATATGTTTTGATCACCTTATCAAAATGCATGTTCCAACTCCGAGAAGCTTGCTTCAGTCCATAAATGGATCTCTGAAGCTTGCACACCTTGGACTCATCTGTGGATGTAAACCCCTCAGGTTGTATCATATACACCTCTTCAGTCAGCTCTCCATTCAGGAAAGTTGTCTTTACATCCATCTGCCAGATCTCATAATCCAGATGGGCAGCTATTGCAAGCATTATCCGAATGGATTTGAGCATTGCCACAGGGGAAAACATCTCGTCATAGTCAATACCATAACGTTGACGATACCCCTTGGCGACAAGATGGGCTTTATAGGTCTCCACCTTTCCGTCTACGCCCCTCTTCCTTTTGAAGACCCATTTACACCCAATGGGTTTAACCCCTTCAGGTGGGTCAACCAATGTCCATACATCGTTGACTTTCATGGACTCTATTTCGGATTTCATGGCTTCAAGCCATTTCTCAGAATCAGGTCTCTGCATTGCATCCATATAGGTGATCGGATCCTCATTATTCTCATCAAGTTCGATGGGATCACCATTCCGGACCAAGAAACCGTAGTATCTGTCCGACTGACGCGGTACTCTACCGGATCGTCTTAATGGTGCAGGATATTGGGCTCCGGATCTGATCTAATCATATCCGACTCAGGTTCAGCTATTGGTGTCGGTCCTTCTACCTGTTGAATTTCATCAAGTTCAACCTTAGAGGCAACGGTTCCTTCACCAAGGAACTCCTTTTCTAGAAAGATTGTCTTAAGGCTGACGAACACCTTTTGTTCATCAGCATGGTAGAAAAAATATCCTTTTATCACTTTGGGGTACCCTACGAATGAGCATTTGTCAGACCTAGGTCCAAGTTTGTCTGTGACTAATCATTTAACATAGGCCGGGCACCCCCAGACCCTAAGGTGTGAAAGTACTGGCTTACGTCCTGTCCATATCTCATATGGAGTCTTAATTACAGATGTACTTGGAACCCTATTTAACAGATAACAGGCCGATTCGAGTGCATATCCCTAGAAGGATATCGGCAAGCTAGCAAAACCCATCATGGATCGGACCATGTCTAACAGAGTCCGATTCCTCCTTTCAGACACACCATTATACTGTGGTGTTTTTGGAGGAGTCCATTGAGAGAGAATCCCATTCTCTCTTAGATATGTGAGAAACTCACTAGAAAGATATTCTCCTCCTCGATCAGATCGAAGAGTTTTAATACTCTTCCCAGTTTGTTTTTCTACTTCACTTCAGAATCGTTTGAACATTTCAAATGAATCCGACTTATGTTTCATCAGATAGATATATCCATATCGGGATAGGTCATCCGTGAAAGTTATGAAGTAGAAATATCCACCTCTAGCACTGGTACTCATGGGCCCGCATACATCAGTATGTACTAGGCCCAAGAGCTCAGTAGCTCTCTCACTTTTTCCAGTAAAAGGTGACTTGGTCATTTTACCAAGAAGACAAGACTCATAGGTTGGAAGTGATTCACAATCACTGACTTCGAGGATTCCCTCTTGAGTCAACCTATTTATTCTGTTCTTGTTTATATGACCTAGCCTACAGTGCCATAAGTAGATATCTGACACACTATCTAATCTAGGGTGCTTGCCAGTTGAATAGACTCTTATCAGGCTTGATCTTTTTGGTCTGGCTCTGCACTGATGTCCCAGCCTGAACTTGCACCTTCGTCACTTTCTTCTTCTTGTTCTTCTTCCCTTTCTTAAAAGGTCGAGAACCAGAAGACGAACCTCCCACTAAGTTCACCGACTCCTTGTAAAGTTGGTGATCCTTCTCAAAGTTCTGAAGCAACCCCAGTAACCCGTGGTAGTTCTCTTCAGACTTTGTCATTTTATAATGAGTGAGGAATGGGAGATAAGACTTGGGCAGCGAGTTCAGTATTGTATCTTTCCCAAGCTGCTCATGCAAAGGAAAGCCGAGCTTGCTCAATCGTTCCATCAGCTCGATCATGTACAATACATGATCAGTAACAGAGGCACCATCCCATATTTTGGTGTTGAAGATGGCACAACTAGTCTTGTGCCTCTCCACATCATCGGGTGTGCCAAAGGCATCCTCCAACACTTGAAGCATGTCCTTTGGTTGAGCCGTCTCGAATCTGCGACTGAACTCGTCGCTCATGGCAGCCAGCATGATACAGCGCACCGTGGTCCGATCACTGAGCCACTTCTGGTAAGTATCTCTGACTGTTCCACATGCATTGACAGCTGGCTCCTCAGGTGCAGGATCCATTATCACATATAGGATCCGTTTATGCTCCAGGACTATCTTTAACTTTCGGTACCAGCTACCGAAGTTGGATCCCACCAACTTATCATTGTACAACAATGATCGAAGTGATAGGGAAGTGGCCATATTTGCACAAAGGAGAACCATAACCTAATTAGTAATTGATTCATTAAACCTAAAGATTTGGACTTTAATCAAAAGGTTTCTCCCACTATTTTATTCGAATTGGTAGCCTCTACCTCCAACTCGAGGAATTACCCTAATTTCTTAGCGAGTACTAGAATCCACTTAGATAGCACACAAGCCCAACTTTGGTTGGTCAACCCATGTACATCTAAGGGTAGGTTCATAACCAATTGTTTCTCTAAACAATTTTTAGTAATTTTAATTTTGCCCCAGAAACTTAATCAGTAGGCTTTGGCCTCCACTGTAAGGATCCGGTTAGGTCTAACCATTAACATGATCATACTTGCTGTATCTAACCAATGAATGATTAAGCCCAACTTTGGTTGGCTCACCTAACCACCATTAGAGAGACACTTCCAAGTCGTCATATGATGAGTGATAATTCCATTAGTCCACAAACACCAGGCCTTTGGGTCTGCAATGATTATTGAGTTAATGGACTCATTATCAAACACCTTAATGGGAGGCTATGACTCAGTTATCTCCATAACTTTATCATTTTAAAGGACCTAATAATTTTAGAGGATTTAAATAATATAGAGGATGAGGTCAGATGAACTAGCTTATCATGATCCTCCCACTGGCTTCACCAAGTTAGCTTAAGGGAGACCATTAAAAGGGCTGGTCTAGGAGCACCTAAATCAGTCACACTGATTTATCTAGCTGACATGGGTCAGCTCGAATAGTCAAGTGATCCGATCAAAACATAATTTCACCAAGAGGCCAGGTAAGTTCGATCAGTGGGAGGGTCTGCCAAAGCTTGCCTTAGACACCATCAGAAATGGCCAGGTAAGCGGGCTCCCAATTAAAAACCACCAGTCTGGTTTACCTTAGACACCAACTGGTTTAATTAGTTTCGATTAGATCAACCTAACAGTTCGTGCTAGACCACTTAGCCAAGAATCAAGTCCATTTGGTTCTCATTAAAGACATGGACTTGACCAACTACAACTATTGTAATTGATCTAGGGAATCCTTGACCTAATCTAAGACAACAATTGATTAGATTTAGTCAATTCTCTAATTTAGTCCATCTTTAATCTAACCATAGGTCTAACCCAATTAATGGACCTAATTCCCACTAACCCATTAACCCAATGTGTTATGATTTGTGTCTTAGGTTCTTCAATTCACAATCCTAGAACCTAATCAAACAACTTCTTAATTCTTAATTATGTTTTGGGCTGAGGGTTGGGTTCGACTTTTCAAAAAATAATTTTCATATTTATAAAATAATTTTACAATATGATTCTACCAACCATATTGCATGTTTGATTCATAATCAAGATGCAAGTGAAATAAACATGAAACTACTTTAGATCTAATCTAAACAGGTTCATGTAATTGAAACAATTTCAACTTTAAAAATTTTTTTGCACAAAAATTATTAACAAAGAGATTTTATTTCAGATTTAAATATCTTTTAAATCTAATAAATCATAAATTTAATCTAG
The DNA here is from genome assembly GCF_000442705.2 of Elaeis guineensis. Taxonomy (NCBI): domain Eukaryota; kingdom Viridiplantae; phylum Streptophyta; class Magnoliopsida; order Arecales; family Arecaceae; genus Elaeis; species Elaeis guineensis. The sequence continues at coordinate 94,629,002 of NC_026000.2, forward strand.
ATCATATCTAACAAATTTATGATTAAAGATAGATCTACACAAACTAGGACAACCTTTGCACTGTAAGGGGTAAATCTTACAGCAGGACAACCTTGCAGTTTGTGATTGATCTAAAATTTTAATTTCAGATTTAATAATCATATTATAAATTAGATCTAATTTAAGAAATAATCTAAGCATGTATAAATAATCATGTAATAAAGAACCTAGGCTCTGATACCAATTGAAGGAACCAGATCTAGGGTTTCAGGTTAGATCTTGAAATTTTTCAAAATCATACAGCGAAAGACTAAAATAAATCAAAATTTATTTTCTAAAACCAAAAATCTTTAGATCTAAGATTCTATTATATGATTATTACATATATTAAATCAAAAATTAAAATATATAAATATAGCATGAACTACATGTTGATCATATCAACATGTTTTAATACCACATCTAATGTATGTATTAAACAATAGATCAGATCTATTACCTTGCAAGTTAGATGCTTTAACCTTGCTGATCCGGGCTTAAGGATGATGTTGCAAGCCGCACATATGTCCGACCTCTAGGAGTCATCCACACGAGCCCACGAATCTCGATCAGAAGTCCTGCTTCAGGAAATCAGCACAGTATGCTAGTACTGCGCTGATCCTTCTTTGATGGTTGATCAGGTGCCTCCTTCTTCTTGATTTGGACTCTTCCAAAGATGGAAAGTAAAAGGAGGGGTTTCAGATCTGAGATGCTCTCAGAAAACTCAAGATGGAGGGAGGAAAGATATGAAAACAAAAACCTAGAAGAAGACCCTCTTCTTCTTCACATTTTTCTCTCTAGACACCCAAACTTACATCTTTTATATCTCCATGACCCAAAGGTATTTCTCTCTAATTTTTTGATGGAACAAAGGCCTCTCAGTTCTCTATCTTTCTCTAAAATTTTACAAACAAACTCATCTTATTTAGAGAGATATGATAGAGTCCTTGTCTAGGTCAAACACCTAGTCAAGGCTTACGCAAACATGGCAAGTTAAGGGACGCCCATCTCTTGAGCACCTTCTCCATATTTTCATGCATGGATCACCAGAAAGGGTGCACTATGTATACCATAAAAGCCATGAAAATTCTAAAAAAAAATTGAATAAATTCGGTGCAAAATTGAAAGAGTTTTGGATTTCTAAAACTCTATCTCATAGAATTCAAAATCCAAACTTATTCCTTTTTGATTTGATCCAAACCACCTTCCATGTAAGAAAGAAGAGAGGAGACCTTTTGTGAATGTGGGAGAGATCTGGGAGAGGGCTTTTATCGCACAAAATAAGTAGAGATTGGCGTTGAATAAGAGAGAGGGCGTGGAGAAAGCTTATGTGGCGCAAGGTGGAATCCTAGTCCTACTAGGATTCTGTCTCATGACTTATTTTAATTTGGTTTTCCAAACCAAATCAAATCAAAATTAGATCAATCTAATTAAAATAGGTCTTAACCCAATTAAGAATCTAATTTAATCAGATTAAATTAGATTTAAATTGATTTAATTTTCTAATCAAATTAAAAATTAGATTGACCCAAGTCCTAGTTGAACTAGGACTAGTTTTTCCTTGCACTTGGCTTATCCAATAAACCAATTGGACTTGATCCAATCAAGTCCAAATCAAATCTAATTAAATCATATTTAATTATACTTAATCTCAACCCATTGGCTTAATCAAATTAAGCCAATTAGCAATCAAATTGCTAATCGATCCTCCTGCAACACTTGTACTGGGTTAAATGTCAATCGTATTGATCATTTAACCCTAGAATGATTCTTAATCGTTGATCAACTATCCGATCGGATCATGAACTCTAATGTGTGTGACCTCATAGGTCCGAACCTAAGTCGGTAGCACAGGAAAAATTCCTGTACCAATCGAAGTGACCATCCAGCAATGGTACCCGATGACCAGATAGGTCGAATGTGTAGAACAACATCCTTAGAACCTATGCGGATATAGTTTTCATATAATTCATCCCTTGACCAAAATGATCATAGGACACCCTAGAGTTCAACTGTCAACTCTGATCAGGTTGTCCACATTGTATTTCAAAATATCAAATCCATCTAATGGATTACCCTGGCCAAGGTTTTCTAAATTGAAATACAGCGACTCATTCTTCTCCAACTCTTGGAGTGGTCAATCCCATCTCTATCACACTCTGACTTCGCAAGTACTTGACTGTGCCCAGAAGCCTTCCATCCCTGAATTAAAAATTCAGTTAGTCCAGTACCAAAGCACAGTGAGTTGCTTGCAAGTCACTGAGGCGATCTCAAGTCTAAGAGATACTTATACTATATCCCATCAGAGACATTCTCGACAGCAGAATGCTCTGGAGTTGGTCATGTTCAATGATGATGTACCCTTACATCTCATCTGTATGCCATACCAGTGTCTCCACACTCCTTGGTTAAGAGGACAACCAACCCATATGGCCTACAGCGACCTATGCTCGATAGAAGCTGTCGTCCTTATTAACAGCTTATCATTTGGTCGTGAACAGTTTTAAGGACTAATCGATAAATCCTCTCTTTATCAAACTTAAATAGTCCTAAGGACTTCATCATAACAACGGAGTTCATTAGAAGATGAAAGCTTATGATGAAGATGCCAAATATATATTTTATTTATTAACAAATCAATTACAATACTTGGTTGCTCAACCGTCAACAGCTTGACGATTGGCTTTTTGGGACACATTTTCCAACAATTAGAACAATGAATTATAGTTAAATCAATTTATTGATACAAAAATCCTAATCCATTGTCTGATGTATCCTATCCATGATAAAAAATTTTCTGACCCCACTCATACCTTGGGCAACAATCAAAATGGTCAACCCATAATGGTGAGTGCCCGATAACATGGTGGTCAGCCCTTGGATCTTAGGTAAATACATCAAATAAAAAAATCTTAAGTCTTGATAATGTACATCCATATGAAGCATTCCAAGAACCCCCATGCATCACACGCACAGGATTTTAATTCCATCAATAAATAGATCATAGGATCTAAACTAAACTTGTCACACAAGTCAATAGACCATGAAATTTCATATCCAAGATTTGTCATGGATCGATAATAATTTATCATTAACTAGAATGCATCATAAACATCAATAAAATATCAATCAAAAAATTGATTTTGACATAGTTTGAACTGGATCAAATTCATATCACAAAAATAACATGAAATTTGACTGAATCTATCAAAGGTGGCTCTGATACCACTGTTGGATTTTAGTGATGTAGCAAAATATAAATTTCAAAAATTTTTATCATATATTCAATATTTGAAAATAAAGTTTAACATTTAAATAAGACCACTGGAACATAAAACCTTAGGAACCCTTTGATGATTACAATCAAACCACAAAAGCATGTATATTAGGAGAAGATCAGAAGTCATATAATATCATGAAGACCATGAACTAGTGATTTTGAGATCTTCATGAGACTCCAAAGCAGAAGCCCTCCAACGGTGATCCATACTGGATTGATCAGGGCCCTTCCCGACTCGTTATGGTGCTGCAGCCTTCTTCCTAAGTGCGCTGCCGATTGTCCTTTGCAAGAACAGATTGTACCAACACTTATATGCCTTCATAACCTCTACTAGTACCACTCTAAGAACCCTTTCCTAAAGTATCATACTACACAAAAATAAATCAGATGTTCAATACTTGAACAACCTGATTTTAGGACAAGCATCTCATTCTTTCCTTTTTCCTTCCTTTTTTCTTTTCCATTTTCTCACCCTTTTTTCCTTATCTTTTTCTCAGATTTTTCTCATTATTTCCTCTCATTTCCATGCCCATCCTGGACCAAAAATGGCACACCAAATCTGGTTGTGGCATCCCCTTTAAATAGGAAACAAGGGGCATTCCATGGGATGCCAACTCTTAGCATCCCTTAATTATTACATGCCACAATTAAATTTTTAGCAAGGAAATTTGATGGGTTGGCATGGAATATGAGGTGATTCATAAGTAGAAGGATTCTTCCTCTGCTTGGAAAAAATCACAACACCAACTCTTGGTGTGTGGGAAAGGAATCAACTTGAGATATGAAGAGTCCATACCATTAAGGACTCTTCCATAAACTCAATGTAGACATTAAAGGATAACCAATTTAATTGGCATTCAAACTACTTGTATGAGAAGGACTCTTCTTTCTCTTCTATGCTTAAAATTCCAAGGGTCATCTGATGACATGAAGAATTAAAAACGTGTGGAGAAAATGGAAGGAAATAAGAGTCGAATGTGAAATGGACTCTCCATTTCTCATCGCCCAAAAATAAAGGAGATCCCATTTATTTTTTGCATGGAGATCCTTCTTAGTAAAGGACTCCTCCATATCTTCCACATCCCACATCCCAATGCACCATCTGATGGCGCACAAAAATAAGGAATACGCGGAACATGTAAGAAAATTAAGATACCATGTTAAGAAGGACTCTTCTTTCTTAATGCCAAAATAAATGGGGTGTGACAATTAATCCTAGCATGGCTTTTGGCGTGGAGGTGGCTGGTTCTATATGGAACACTTTCATAAAATCAAATAAAATCAACTAATTAATTAGATGGTTTAAACCTAATCATATTAGGTCAAGGCAATAAGTCTAGGTTAGCACAAACACCTTTGCACTGAACCCAATTTGGAACTTGGGTTAATTTATGTGCTAGTAATTCAATTAACCTTTTCAATTTACAATAAATTCAAATTGATTGGATCAAAATCAAATTTTTATTGTGTGTGATCCATTGGATTTCAAATCTAGCCAGCAGTGGACACAAACTCTCGACGTAACTCTAATCCAATCGGATTAGGTCAGCTCAAGAGTCCCAATCAACTAGGACTCTTCCTAATTAATTCTTGAATTAAACTCTTTAAATTCTGATAAGTCCACAAGTCAAAATTAATATCTAGCAATGTGTCATGACTATCTAAAAGATTTAAAATTTAATAAAAATATCAAAATTATCCTTCTATGGTGAGTTATCGTGCAATTCAATCCTTCGATCACACAACATCATGGAAAGGCCATCGGTATAAAAATATGTCAAACCTAAATACCTAACCAAATATATCTTGATCTGATGATGATGACTCGATTGATGAACTAGTAGAAACTATTTCTGCTGTTCATCCCTACTCTGGTTAGAGACTTTCAGAGTCACCATTCTATAAGATCACATAGGATGTTCTCTCCTTTTACAAGGAGTGATCGATTTCTTATTGACCACTCACAATCTCCATGCATACTTTGCCATACCTAGAATATCTCACACATATCTCAAAGTAGTGTGCTAGGAAATAAACCAAAGTAAGGGTCCATGACATAAGGTACCATGATGATCTCAGATCAAAGGATCACATGCACCACTCTCACTGAAGAACCATCTGTTGACATACTGTAAGGCTCCATCAGATATTCTTTTTCGGGTCTATTCAGTAAACTCATTCTCTAATGAGCACCTACATCCTTGTAATAGTGTTACCACATATGTGGTTGTGAAATCAACCACCCTCTCCATCAAGCATACATAGGATGTACCAATCCTACCAGAGTCATCGATCTTCGACTCGATGATCCAATGACTAGAAATATTTTAGATTGAGAATATCAAGATTTTAGATCTCACTGTCATGATCTCATCATGGTCTTAAAATTATTGTCCTAATCTATGAAGTTTATCATAATCATATAAATATGATGCAGCAAATGATAAAACATAATACCTTATAAAATAAAAAAAATAACTAATATCATACAAATGAGTAAGAAGATAATAAAGAAAAGTCCCATCACATCCCTATGCGATTGACTTGTAGGACACTATTATTTCAAAAATAAGTAATCTATAGAGTAACATGTGAAGAATTTATGAAATTTTTTTTTTTAAATTTATGTTATTGCCAGGATTAAAATCATGATTAGCTTTATCAACAACTACTCTTTGATTGCTCAAATTATATGAAGTTTTTCAAAGCTATAAGTAAACTTTTCAACCAAAGATTTAAAGTTTCTAATTCTTTCTTTAGTAAGTCATTTTCTTCTATTAAAATCTTTTTATTTTATAAAATCTTTTTATTTTAACAATGATTAATTCTTTAGTTTTAAGTCTTTATTTTTCAAACTATTTATTTTGAATTTATTAAGCAATTCATGAAATACATCTTGAAGTTCATCAAATATAAAATCTAAAATATATTCAGATTGTACCTCATCATCTTGTGCCATGAGACACAAGTTTGTATTATTATGATTTTTTCATCGAAGTTTGATTCTTTACTATCGCTCCATGTTGCAATCATGGCTTTCTTTTTTATCATCTTGTACATCCTCTTTAGATTTGGATAATTGACTTTGAAATGTCTGACTTTCTTAAGCAAAGAGGCTGCTGCTCTCTCTCTTTGTCCTTGTCCTTGCTTGATTCTTTCTTGGTTATTGGTCTTTTCTTAAAGCCTTGCCTTTTGCTCTTGAAGGATTTTTTGATAATTAAGGCCATGTCCTCCTCCTCATCATTTTCTTTAGATGAGTCCTTGTTCTCCTCTTCTTTCACTATAGATTTGAGGGCAATAGTTTTTTTCTTTTTGACTTTCTTATTATTATGTTGCTTCATTGCAAGCTCATGAGTGATCAATGTTCTAAGTAGCTTTTCAAGTGGTAAGTTATTGAGATCTTTTACTTCTTGAATGGCAGTCACCTTGGCTTCCCATGACTTAAACAAAGATCTAAATTTTTTCTCACAAGATCATTAGGATATGATTTTTTAAGGCTTTTGAGGCCATTAATAATATCAGTAAAAAATATAAATATATCAGCAATAGAATCATTAGATTTTATTTTAAATAACTCATATTTGTGCACAAGCATGTTGATTTTAGATTCTTTGGTTTGGTTTGTGCCTTCATGCATTACTTCAAGTCTATTCCATATCTCTTTTACAGAGGTACAAGTAAAGATACGGTTAAACTCATTTGCATCCAATATACAATATGAGATATTCATAACCTTGGTATTTGATTGGACTAATCATTCATCCACTTCATCCCAACACTCTCTGGCTTGGGAGAAGTAATGCCATTGACAATGATCGTTGGTGTGTGAGAGCCATTGATTGTGATGCTCCATAGATTATAATCAAGTGCTTGGATAAAGATGTACATGCATGCTTTCCAATAGGTGCAATTAGATCCATTAAAAAAGGTGGCCTACTAATGGATTGCCCCTAAGCAAGTGAAACTCCAAAATAAGTTGTCTTTTATCTTACTCTTGATCATTAGGTCACATCTAGTTGAGAACTAAACTCTGATACCATCTATTGCCTAGATAGACAACCCAAGAGGGAGGAGATGAATTGGATTTTCAAAGATTCAAACAAATATGTATAGATTTTTGAAATAAAATTAGATGCTATGAATGTATAGAAAATACAATGTATGATAGCAAAATTGAATAAATAAAAGCTAAACAAGAATGTAAAGTAAGTAGAGACAAGCACACCACACAAATACAAAAAATTTTATAGTGGTTTGGTGCACACCCAGCACCTATATTCACTCTCCAAGCTCCACTTGAAAATTTTTACTATAATCCACTAATTATAATGCGATTGTTTTGGCTGGACTCACAATCAAATCCCATTAGTTCTTTGAAATCATCAACCACAACTTTTACAAGCCTTTTCCTAGGCTCACAATCCAATTTTTAGGTTTGGATTAAACCTTTTCTCCCGAGTTTCAAACTCTTAAAACTTGTTATAGTAGATTTCAACAAAATAAAAATTTTATAACACAAAAAGCTCCTTAATAAGCAGATAAATGTCATTGAAGCATACTTGACGATGGATTAGATGCTTTGCATGAGATTGAACACACTTTTCCTAGTAATGGCCTTCTCAAAAATCAAGAACTTTCAGGGGTGGAGCTGAAGAACTCTCTTGAATGCACTTTAGGCTAAAATTAGGCTTCTTTTCTTGGAATAGGCTATTCTTAATATTCAATTTAGTTCCATCTTTATTTCAAAAGATCCTCTGACCATTTAAAGTAATTTGAATATGAAATGTAGTCATTTTTTATGTTGGAGATGGAATCTCGCTGTTCTAACAAATTTTGCATATTTTTGCAAATTTCTCTGCATAGTTTGTTATTAATATTAGAAACTCAGGAGTCAACTTGAACGGATCTGTAGTCGACTTGAGATCCACAGAAGTCGGCTCAAACCTTGTGTTCAGAAAATAAGCTCTCTATCTTTTCTGAGAGAGTCAACTCAAAATCTGTGAGAGTCAACTTGAAGTCTTGTGCCAGTACCATTTACATGCTAGAGTTGACTCGAGGTCTGCTGGGGTCGACTTCAGGTCTGTGCTAAATTATGAAATAGTGCCAGAGATGACTCTTTGAAGCTATGAGTTGACCCAACTTCCTCCATTTATCTTTTCTTTCTTAATTCACATCCAAACTCAATTTTTCTTATTTCAAAAGCTTTCCAAGTATTTTCAAATAACTTCAAAGCTTATCACAAGGGTTAGCTTCTGACAAAAATATTCTCAACCAAGCTTTAAAGATATTAATCTCTTTATATACTCCAATATTGTGTAATCATCAAAATCATTTCTTGGATCAATAGTCCTTGATTGAGATTAACATCAGCAATTGCGTTTGGACTAGGGTTGGGGTTTGGATGATGGAGGTCGAGACGATAGAGGAGAGAATTAGGGTTTTTGATTGGAAAGAGCCATGAATGGTAAGGGTTCAGATTAGGGGGATCGGGATGGTGGTGAGGAAGGTGAGGGTGTTAGAAAGTCAGGTAGGGTGCATGTATGGATTTTGAAACTCCTTTTGATGACAGCGAAAACACAAATAGATTAAACCCTTTAACCCCACATGTATTAGATCTGATCTAATCCTACCCAAGCCCAAAAAAAAAGATGTGCATATAATTTGGAAATTAAAATTAAAATGAGATCAAATCTCAATATATTAGCGTAGGTAGAAATTCACCGCTACCCATGATCACTGGCTCGAAGCTCCTCGAACCACACACGTATCCGACCTCTACGGGTATCCATTAGGATCAACCTCGAATCGATCTTCTTGTAATAGATCCTTCTCCTCTAAGTAGGATCTCAGCCTTTAGAACTTCGATCAACTCTTTGATCTAGACTGCAAAATCAACTCTTTGATCTACAGTCTTTTCTCTTCGTTTCTCGCTCTGGATAAAGACTCCTCAACTCTTAGCATATGGAATGGGGGGATGCCCAACCTTTGGGCATGGAAAAGAGAAGAGGGAGAAGGAAAGGCATGGAGAAGGAGAGAGGGTGTTTTGGTTTTCCAAAATTCTATTGCTCACAAACCCCAAGAGACCTTCTCTTTATATAGGCCCTTCTCTGATTCAAAAAAAAAATCCAATTAACTTAAAAAGGTACATTCTTATCTCATAAAAAATTTTATCTTTTTAATCTAATTTTTTTCTAATAAAACCAGACTTAATTGAAATGTAATCATCCTCCTTTTACAATAATATAGGGTGCCCAAGGAATACAGGGCAGGTAGATGGGACACCAACTCTTGGCACCCCATTCTAGGGTTTTAATCCAAGAGAGGGGGCATGGCCTCTCTCTCTCTCTCCTCACACCAAGCCATAAGAGGGGGCATGCCCCTCTTGCAATATCCAGGGGATTGGCATCCTTGGTTCTTCCAAAAAGGGAGGTAGGTGCCACCTATCTTTCCAACTATTCCACACACACTGAGAGATAATGAGGAGATAATGAAGAGATAATGAGAAGATAATTTAACCAACTAATTGACTTAATCCAATCCTTTTAGGCTCACAATTATGATCCCAATTAAATCCAAATAGATTTAGGTTGGGTTCAAGGCTATAGACTTGATTAAATTGAAGTTTCGAGAAGAATTAGGTTTAACCATGTGCTAGCATGGTTCTCTTAAACCCAATAGGATTTTTATAAACTCTAACCCAGTTAGAACTTCATTAGCCAATTGGCAAATTCAAGATTAAATTCTTTAATGTGTGATCCCATAGGTTTTATTCTATCTGGTAATTAGATATATTGTAATTTCCATCATAATATCATTCAAATTCTTTTCGACAGATTAGAATATTTTCAATTCTATCCTTCGAGGGTCATCGATCATCAAGATGATGCCTGATGAGTCTCACAATCCATCAGTGACACCTAGCAGTATATAGTGACAACTCATTAGAATGAAAGTATGAACTCTAGGTACATTATCGTATGATTGAGTCCTTCTATCATGAGTCCCGACTTGACGAAGGTCATGGAGAACTCGTTAGATCCTAATGTCAATCATATGCTAGATTGGCTCAACTCGAGTTCATTTGTAAATCTTGTGAAAATTTTTTTTCAGTATTCACACTTGCTTTGGCCAAAGACTTTCTAAACTCAATCTCACAAATCGCATAGGACTTTTTTTTTCTACTAAGATTGATAGATTCCTTCTAAGTGCATCCTACTCCTAATAGCAAACCTAAACCTACTGAAGCCAACATACACAGCAAAGATCCGAATGGCTAGGGACTAAGAAAATATGCAGTCAAACTCAGTAGCCTCACTGTGAATAGCTAATGACAACATAGGTCAAAAGACCGCTCACACCACTGCAGCATCGAGAAGACTACTGACGAGTGAGTAGACATTCATGTGGTTTCTCATGTTGGTCATGCTCAGTGTAAGTTGTTCTCTAACAATCATCCACACCTTGATCCCAATGTCCCTACACTGCAGACCCGAGACTCATCTACCCACAAGAGAGGTGAACTGTGCACCAATCTCAAATGGATTGATCACTGTCCTCCATGACAATCCATTGATTGGGAGTACTTAAAAATTAACTACTAATAAATATATGTCTCAAATTCTTAATACTTTAAGAATATACAAAAATCATCTTTATCAATTTTTAGGATAAATCATGGACACATTAATATGATTGAAATGAAAAAGCTCTTTATTGATAATAAAAAATTATAAGTACAAGTTTAAGCCCTGAAAATATATAATGTGCTAGCCAACAATTGGCTTCTAAGGCACAAATCCAACAAACTTTCACTTGATCTAAAATCAATTGGCCATATACCTAAGACCCATCTTCTCAAGGTGAGCTTCGATCTTCTGCTGGCTAAGAGGCTTGGTCAATGGGTCTGCCACATTTAGCATGGAGTCGACTCTCTGCACCTCGACGAACTTCTTTTTGAGGTATTCATGTATGATGTAAAATCACTGCTCTATATGCTTGGTCTTCTGGTGGGATCTGGGCTCCTTAGTGAGGGCTATGGAGTTATTGTTATCACAATGCAGTGCATTGGCATTTGATGGCATCACACCCAGCTTCGCAATGAACTTCTTGAACCAAAAGATTTCCTTAGAAGCTTCAAAGGTGGTGATGTACTCATCTTCCATAGTCGAATCTGCAATGATCGGCTGCTTGGAACTCTTTCCGCTAACCGCACCACCATTACACAAGAAGATACACTCCGATGTAGACTTTTTATCATCAACATTAGTCATGAAGTCTGAATCAGTGTATTCTTCTACTTTTAACTCCGATCCTCCATCAAAGATCAACATCAAATTCTTAGTCCTTCTCAAGTACTTAAGGATATTTTTAATAGCAATCCACTATTCTTCATCTGGATTTGCCTGATATCTGCTCATGACACTCACAGAAAGGTCTATATCAGGTCATGTACATAACATGACGTACATGAGGCTCTCTATTGCTGAAACATAAGGGATCTTACTCGTACGCTGGATCTTGCTCATGCACTGGATCTCTTCAGGTGTGTCAGGATACATCTTCTTAGAAAAATGAATGCCATGTCTAAGGGATAAAAGATTTCTCTTAGAGTTTTTCATGCGGAACCTCTTCAGCACCTCTTTAATATACATTCGCTGTGAGAGTCCTATGATCCTCTTAGATCTACCTCTATAGACCTTTATACCAAGAATGTAGGAAGCTTCTCCTAGGTTTTTCATGGTAAACTCTTTCGACAACCATACTTTGATTGATGTCAGTATGGGAATATTATTCTCAATCAAGAGGATATCATTCACGTACAATACGAAAAATGTGATAGTGCTCCCACTGATCTTTTTATATATACACGGCTCCTCATTTTTGATGATATCAAACATTTTGATCACATCATTAAAGTGAGTGTTCCAACTTCGAGATGCTTGCTTGAGTCCATATATGGATCTTTGCAGCTTGCAGATCTTGTGATCACTATCACTAGATGTGAAACCTAAAGGTTGCTCTATATAGATATCTTTCTCAAGATATCCATTTAGAAAGATAGTTTTCACATCCATCTATCAAATTTTATAATCATAAAAGGATGCTATGGCAAGTAGAGTATGGATGGATTTCGATATAGCTACAAATGAAAAGATTTCATGATAGTCAATACCTTCACGTTGACTATAACCTTTCACAGCTAGCCTTGCCTTATAGGTTTCTACCTTATCATCTGATCTAATTTTTTTTTTGTAAAGCTATTTACACCCAATAGATACAATACCTTCAGGTGGATCTACTAAGGATCAAATCTGGTTGGAATGCATGGAGTTAATTTTTGACTTCATCAGTTCCATTCATTTTTCGAAGTCTATATCTAACATTACCTCATTGTAGATTTTAGGATCATTCCTAATGTTTCTATCTCCAAAAGGAATGCTTCCTCTAAATCTTCTGTAAGAATATCTAAGTACCTTTCAGGAAGATGAGAGATCCTACTTGATCTACGAGGTGGAGGAGGTATCACATCTATTGGCTCATTATTGGGTTTATGTTCTTGGATTTGATGCTCTTCAGAGATTTTTTCTTCGAGCTCAATCTTCCTTCCACTGCCTCCATCTTAGATAAACTTTTTTTTCAAGGAGACAGCATGATGGCTCACAATTACATTGCGATCCTTAGGAAGATAGAAGTAGTATCTCATAATTTTCTTAGGATACCCTATAAAGCAACCCCTAAAGGACCTAGCCTCTAACTTGTCCACCTACTTTCACTTCATATGGGTCGGACATCTCCAAATGTTGAGGTACCCAAGAGTTAGCTTCTTACCATGTCTAACTCATATGATGTGGTAGAAACGAATTTAGAGGAAACCTGATTTAAAAGATGAATTGCAGAAAGCAATGCATGTCCCCAAAAAAAGATAGGAAGGTCCGTGAAGCTCATCATGGACTGGATCATATCTAATAGCATCCGATTCCTCCTTTTAGATACCTCATTGAGCTGAGGTGTCCCTGGAGGTGTCCACTATGAGACTATGCTATTATCCTTGAAATAGGCTCGAAATTCTCTACTAAGATATTTTTCTCCTCAACCTAATCAAAGAATCTTTATAAAATTTTTATTCTATTTTTCTACTTTATGTCTGAACTCTATGAACTTTTCAAAAGCTTCAAACTTTCTGTGTATCAGATACACAAACCCATACCGTAAATAATCATCAGTAAAATTTATGAAATAGATATAGCCACCCCTAACTTGTACAATGAATGGACCACACACATCAATGTGTACCAGGGCTAATATCTCAGTGGCCCTTTTTCCTTGTCTCACAAAAGATAGCTTGGCCATTTTTTCTTGAAGACACGATTCACAAACTAGATAATACTTAGAAGTCAATGGTCCTAGAAAACCATCTTTCTCCAGTTTGTTAAGTCTGTCCCCTCCAATATGGCCTAGCCTAAGGTACCATAGATACTTTTGGCTAATTCTATCTCTAAGCTCTTAGATCCTATGGTATTCATAATTTACTCATTAATATTTACACTCACATCCATATGCAAATGATAAAGATCATCAATCAAGAAAGCATATGCAATAATTTTATTTTTAAAATAAATCAAATACATATTTTTATTGAAATAAAAATTATAATTATCTTGTACCAGCACAGAGATGAAAATCAAATTTTTACTAATTATAGGTACATAATAGTAGTATTTTAAAAATAAATTATGTCCTAACGATAATCGTAGAGGGTAGGTCCCGACGGCCACAACAGCAACTCTTACTCCATTGCCAACCCAGAGAGTGATCTCACTTTCCCTCAGTCCTCTCACTTCTTCAAGATCTTGCATAGAAGTACACAAGTGAGCATTTGATCCAGAATCTAGAATCTACCTAGAAGAAAAAAAATTGTTAGATTAGTTTCAAAAACAAGCATTTCAGATGTACCTTCAAAAGGCCCATCCTTCTTCCTACTTTTGACAGTCATCAGGTAGGTCGGACAGTTCCTCCTTTAGCGGCCTTCGACATTGTAATGGAAACACTTTTTTGTGTTCTCGGCCTTCTTCAAAACCTCTTCTTGGGCTTGACTTCATTCTTCTGCTTTTTCACAGGCTTCTTCTTCTTCTTGAAAGAAATTTTTTTTTGGAGGAAGCCCGCTCCACAGTCAGAACTGTATCCCTTGAACTCTTCAAGATGCCCTTTGCTTTACCAGCATATTCAATGACTCGAATAAAGTGCTATCAATTTTATTCATATGGTAGTTCATGATGAACTATCCATATAAATCAGAAAGAGACTGAAGGATCAGAACCACCTGCAATTCCTTGTCCATGTTTATATCGAGCTTTTGAAGCTCCTCAATGTCCTTGATCATTGTCAAATAATGATCATTAACAGACTGTTCATCATGTATCTTCACTCTAAAATCTTTGAGAGACCTCAAAGGGAGCTGTGCGACTCAGCTCACCATACAACTCTTGCAAGTGAGTCAGCATCTCTCTGACAGTCTTTATGTCTTCATACTATTGCTAAAGATCATTGGACATGGATACTAAAATGTAACACTTTGTCTTTTTATCTTCATCCATCTACTTCTTAAGTACAGCTCGTTGATCAGGGGATGGATGAGCAGGTAACACAGATGCATCCTGGTCAAAGACATGGGTGAGTTTTTTGGAACTGAGAATGATTCTTAAATTTTGGAGTCAATCTTTGTAGTTAGTATCGATCAACCTATTGGTATCGAGGGTATGGGCTAAAAGATTAGAACTCGATATGGTTATCTACAGAGAGAATAATTTTTAGTTAGATATTTATACTTATAAAATTATTTATTCTAGGGATTTTAAAAATAAATAAAGATTTTTATTATTTTTTTGAATCTCTCACACTCCTCGAATGGAGAAACATAAACCTATATGTGATTGGTTTTAAGTGGGTACTGTGGTCCCATTAATCTATATACACCTCACCTAACAGTTATTGGTGAGTACAGACCAATGAGTGGACAACACTTTGTTCATTTCTTCACTAAACAAGATGTAGTGGGCTTAGTCTTTAAGTCTTGTGGCCTCACCTAACAGTTATTGGTATATTTCTTTGTTAAGTTAGATCCATCATTCACCAGCAGACGTAAAGCCATCATTGGGATCCTCACCTAATAGTTATTGGGTCCAACCCCATCTCTACCCTGAGATATCAATTATCAATAGAGTAGTTGTACCTTTTCGATGCAACCGAATCATTGTGAGCAGCCAAGAACGATCAATGTCGGGAAGGCACTCGCATCTCTACAATGATGGAAAATCTCTAGACTTAATATTTAATGAGAAGATTTAGGTTTAAGTTTCTTCTAAATCAACAGATTTAACATCCAACTGATTAAATTTAGATCAACACATCAACATGTTTAACCAGCCTAGTCAGTATGAGTGAACTCGAGTCAATAAGTAACCTAGCACGAAACTGAATCTCCTAAGATGGCCAGGTAAGTTAAGATGAGTGGGGGTCTCCCCGTTGCTTTTCTTAGACACTAATCAAAATTGGCCAAATCAGATAACACAACTAATTAAATAACTACCATCTAAATACATACCTTAGATACCAAATTGATCGGTTAGAATCGATCAGGTTAACTTATTGAAACGGACCCAAACCATTGAGCCAAATTTGATCTTGAGTCATTCAACTCATATTAAAATATGAATCGATGCGATCAACTATAACTAAACTCCATTTTGATCTCTTTTGATCTAAACCTAATGAACCATCGATTAGGTTCAATCAAATGCTCAAAATTGATAGTGGGTTATAGCCTGATCTAATCAATTTGATCCTAATTATAGTTTGATCATTGGACCTAATTTGTTCAACCCATACCCATATGCAACAACATAATTTCAGATCCAAAAATATTTTTTTAGTTTATATTTCATTACAACATTAGTGGCTTATGATCTTGAAACTATTTCAAATCCAAATCTAATGTCATATATCATATATATGTAGTTTCAGATCTAAATTAAAACATGCATCACATATACATCAAATTTTAAATCTAAACTAAAATTATATATATCAAATATATGTAAAATTAGATCTAAAATAATGATTAAAATAATTTAAAAATATTTTTTCAAAAATCGGTTCACATCAAACTAGGATAACCTTTTCAATATAAGGGATAAACCCTATACCAGGATAATCTTATACCAGTTTGATGTAAACTTTTAATTATTTTAATTTTAGATCTAAATATAAAATAAGATATATCACATTTATAAATTTTTAGATTTAAAAAATTGATTTAATTATTTTAAAAATAATTTTCAAAATCGATCAATCTTGTGCTAGGATAACTTTTACGATATAGGAGGTAAATCCTATATCAGGATAATCTTATATTAGTACAAGATTAATTTTAAATCACTAAAACTTTGAGATCTAAGCAAAAATCAAAATATATATGCCTTTAAAAATCAATGGCTCTGATACCACTGTTAGAAAGTCGGGTAGGGTGCATGTGTAGATTTCAAAACTCTTTTTAATCACTGCAAAAAAATAAATGGGTTAAACCCTTTAACCTCACATGTATTAGATCTTATCTAATCTTACCCAAGCTCAAGAGAAAAGATATGCATATAATCTAAAAATTAAAATTAGAATGAGATCAAATCTTAATACCTTAGTATGGATAGAAATTCATTGCTACTAATGATCACTAGTTCAAAGTTTCTCGAGCCGCACACATGTCTAACCACTACGGATATCTACTGGGATCAACCTCAAATTAATCTTCTTGTAGTAGACTCTTCTTCTCCAAGTAAGATCTCAGTCTTTAGAACCTCGATCAACTCTTTGATCTAGACTGTGAAATCAACTCCTTGATTTGCAGTCTTCTCTCTTCGTTCCTTGCTCTAGATGAAGACTCCTCAACTCTTGGTGTGTGGAATGGTGGGACACCCAACCATTGGGTGTGGGAAAGAGAAGAGGAAGAAGAGGAGGCATGGAGAAGGAGAGAGGATGTTTTGGTTTCACAAAATTCTATTACTCACAAACCCTAAGAGACCTTCTCCATATATAGGCCCTTCTTTGATTCAAAAGAGGAATCCAATTAACTTAAAAAGATACATCCTTATCTCATAAGAAATTCTACTTTTTTAATCTGATTTTTTCTCAATAAAAGTAAACTTAATTGGAATGTAATCATCCTCCTTTAACAATAATATGGGGTGCCCAAGGAATACAGGGCAGGTAGTTGGGGCGCCAACTCTTGGTGCCCCATTCTAAGGTTTTAATCCAAGAGAGGGGGCATGGCCGCCCTCTCTCTCTCTCTTCTATGCTAAGCCATAAGAGGGGGTGGGCCCCTCTTGCAATATCCAGGGGATTGGTGCCCCCCTGGTCCTACCAAAAAGAGAGGTAGGCACCATCCATCTTTCCAACTATTATACACACATACTTAGAGATAATAAGGAGATAATAAAGAGATAATGAGAAGTTAATTTAGTCAACTAATTGACTTAATCCAATTTTCTTAGGCTCACAATTAAGATCCCAATTAAATCCAAATAGATTTAGATTTGATTCAAAGCTATGGACTTGATCAAATCGAAGTTTCGAGAAGAATTAGGTTTAATCATATGCTAGCATAGTTCTCTTAAACCCAATAGGATTTCAATAAACTCTAATCGAATTAGAACTTCTTAAGCCTAATTGGTAAATTCAAGATTAAATCTTTTAATGTGTGACCCCAGGTTTTATTCTATCTGGTAGTAAAATATATTATGATCTCATCACAATATCATTGAATTTTTTTCGATAGATTGAAATATTTTTAATTTTATCTTTCGAGAGTCATCAATCGTTAAGATGACTCCGATGAATCACACAATCCATCAATGATACCTAGCAGTATGTAGTAGCAATCCAGTAGAATAAAAGTATAAATCTCTAGATATAGTTATTATATGATTCAATCCTTCTATCTTGAGTCTCGATTTGACGAAGGTCATGGAGAACTCATTAGACCCCAATGTCGTCATATACTAGATCGGCTCGACTCGAGTTCGTTTATGAATCTTGTGAAAATTCTTTTTCATTATTCACACTTATTTTGACCAAAGACTTTCTGAACTCAGTCTCATAAATCGTATAGAACTTCTCTTTTTCTATCAAGATCGATAGATTCTTTCTAGCTGCATACTACTCCTAACGTGAACCTGAATCTACTGAAGTCAATGTACACTGTAAGGATCTGAATGGCTAGAGACCAAAAAAATATGCAGTCAAACTCAGTAGCCTCACTGCGAATAGCCAATGACATCGTAGGTCAAAGAACTACTCACACCACTACAGTATTATATGACCACTGATGAGTGAGTAGATATCCATATGGTTTCTCGTATTAGTTAACTCAGTGCAAGTTATTTTCTAACAACCACTTACACCCTCACCCCAATATCCCTACGCTGCTGACTCGAGACTCATCTGTCCACAAGAGAGGTGAACTATGCACCGATCTCGAATGGATTGATCACTATCCTCCATGACGATCTATTGATTGGGAGTATTTAAAAATTAATCACTAATTAATGTATGTCTCAAATTCTTAACACTTTAAGAATATACAAAAATCATCTTTGTTAATTTCTAGGACAAATTATGAACACATTAACATGATTGGAATAAAAAACTTTTTATTGATAATAAAAAGTTATAATTATAAGTTTAAGCTATGAAATACATAATGTATTAGCCAACAATTGCTTCTAGGGCACAAATCCAATAGAAGGTTAGCGCTGGGTTTTGGGTTAGGGTTAGGATTTAATCCATGGAAATAGTGATGGCAATAGCTTAGGGTTATGGTTAGGGTTGTTTTAGAAGATGGTCGAGATGGTGGAGGGTTGGGGTTGGGATAAAAAGGGTTCAAGTTAGTCCTAGGGGTTGGATTGGGATGGTGGTGGGGAGGGTTAGGGTTAGCATTAGGGTTCGGGTTAAGGTTAGAGTTTGGTCCATGGATGTCTAGGGTTTTGGGTTAAGAGAGCTTGGTTTTAGGGTTTGGTCCATAGAGGTGGGCATGGCGGTGGGGTTGTAGAGGGTCTTGATTACGGTTAGGGCTGGGGCTAGAGTTAGGGCTATGGAGATGGGGATGGCAAGGGAAAGTGCTGGGATTGGGGTTCGAGGTGGGTGACAAGAGAGGAAATGAAAAGAGAGATAAGAAAAAAAAAAAAGAGGGTCAAATCATGACAGGCTAACGACAAATGAAAAGGGAAAGGGAATGGGACAGTAGATGATACTGGAGATGGAAAACCTAGCTGTGAACCAGCATCGATGCATCTTGCCGATGGTGCACTTCCTCATCGATGGAAAGAATGATGGATCCATGGCTGTGGATCTTAGCCTCTTTGGTGCACATCCTTGGATGGTGAAATCGGCCCATAGCAATGGGATCTGACCGATGAGGAATGATGGGTGCTGATTCGATATAGAAATAGACCATAAAAGAGAGAAGAAGAAGGGAATCGGAGAGATATTGGGAGGTAAGGGGAGAAGGGGGAACCAGTGGAGTGGAAGAGTTGGGAGAGAGATGGGAGGGTTATTTAAAGTGGTGGTCGCATGGAGTAATTTATACATTTGTTATGCATAGAAACTCAATGCACCCCCTTATTACATATGTCTCCCCTTAAAAAGTTACGTGGGAATTTATTTTAAAAAATTTTGATTGCATAGAAATTGTATGCGATTATTTGTATGCTTTCGGTGTTTCTGATTTTTTTTTGGATGTCTTTATATTAATATTGTATGAAAATTATAGTCAAAATATATTACATTGCCTTTTCTTTTGCATTAATTTATTGAAAAAAATTGATAATATTTTGAGAAACTAAATTTTATTTAATATTAGCATAGATCAGTAAAAAATAATTATTTTTTAAAATCTATGTTGGTTGGCATAAAATAGTGAAAAATAATTATTTTTTAGATAAGATAATATAATATATTTATTAAATAATTTTTTTTCAAATCAAGTTAGTTTATGATTTAATTAATGCAGCATCTGGATGAAGGAACCAGATCTAGGGTTTCAGGGTTAGATCTTGAAACTTTTTCAAGATCATACAGCGGAAGACTAAAATAAATCAAAATTTATTTTTTAAAATCAGAGAATCCTAAATCTAAGATCTTATTACATGATTATTACATAGCATTAAATTTAATATATATATATATAGCATGAACTACATGTTGATCATATCAACATGTTTCTATACTACATCTAATGTATGTATTAAACAATATATCAGATCTATTACCTTGCAAGTTAGACATTCTAATCTCACTGATCCAGGCTTGAAGATGATGTTGCAAGCCACACACACATCCGGCCTCTAGGAGTCGTCCACACGAGCCCACGAATCTCGATCAGAAGTCCTGCTTCAGAAAATCAGCATAGTATGCTAGTACTGCGCTGATCCTTCTTTGATGGTTGATCAGGTGCCTCCTTCTTCTTGATTTAGACTCTTCCAAAGATGGAAAGTAGGAGGAGAAGTTTCAGATCTGAGATGCTCTCAGGAAACTCAAGATGGAGGGAGAAAAGATATGAAAACAAACAATCCTAGAAGAAGACCCTCTTCTTCTTCTCGTTTCTCTCTTTAGACACCCTATCTTGTGTCTATTATATCTCCATGACCCAAAGGTCTTTCTCTCTGATTTTTAGAAACCCAAAGGACTCTCAAATATATATCATCATCAAAAATTTCATGAAGAAACTCATTTTATAGAGAGAGATATGATAGAGTCTTTGTCTAGGTCAAATACCTAGTCAAGGCTTATCCAAACATGGCAAGATAAGGGGCGTCCAACTCTTGAGCACCTCCTCTTTATTTTCATGCATGGATCACCAAAAATGGTGAACAATGTATACTCTAAAAGCCACAAAAATTATAAAAAAAAATTTGGATAAATTTGGTACAAAATTGAAAGAGTTTTGGATTTCTAAAACTCTATCTCATAGAATTTGAAATCCAAACTTAATCCTCTTTGATTTGATCCAAACCACCTTCCATGTAAGAAAGAAGAGAGAAAACCTTTTGTAAACATAGGAGAGACCTGGGAGAGGGCTTTTGTTGCACAAAATAAGAGGAGATTGGCGTTGAATGAGAGAGAGGATGTGGGGAAGGCTTATGTGGCGCAAGGTGGAATCCTAGTCTTACTAGGATTCTATCTTATGACTTGTTTTAATTTGGTTTTTCAAACCAAATCAAACCAAAATTAGATCAACCCAATTAAAATAGGTCTTAACCCAATTAAAAACCTAATTTAATCAAATTAAATTAGATTTAAATCTGATTTAATTTTCTAATCAAATTAGAAATTAGATTGACTCAAGTCCTAGTTGAACTAGGACTAGTTTTTCCTTGCACTTGGCTTATCCAATAAACCAATTGGACTTGATCCAATCAAGCCCAAACCAAATCTAATTAAATTATATTTAATTAGACTTAATGTTAGCCCATTGGCTTCATCAAATTAAGCCAATTAGCAATCGAATTGCTAATCAATCCTCCTACAACACTTGCACTGGGTTAAATATCAATCGTATTGATTATTTAACCCTGGAACGATTCTTAATCGTTGATCAACCATCCGATCGGATCATGAACTCTAATGTGTGTGATCTCATAGGTCCGAACCTAAGCTGATAGCACAAAATAAATTCCTATACCAATCAAAGTGACCATCTAGCAATGGTACCCGACGATCGGATAGGTCGAATGTGTAGAACATCCTTAGAACCCATGCGGATATAGTTTTCATATAATTTATCTCCTTGACCAAAATGATCATAGGACACCCCAGAGTTCAACTGTCAACTCTGATCAGGTTGTCCACATTGTATTTCAAAATATCAAATCCATCTAATGGATTACCCTGGCCAAGATTTTGCTAAATTGAAATACAGCGACTCATTCTTCTCCAACTCTTGGAGTGGTCAATCCCATCTAGATCACACTCTGACTTCGTAAGTACTTGACTGTACCCAGAAGCCTTCCATCTCTGAATTAGAAATTCAGTTAGTCCAGTACCAAAGCATAGTGAGTTGCATGCAAGTCACTGAGGCGATCTCAGGTCTAAGGGATACTTATACCTATATCCCATCAGAGACATTCTCGATAGTAGAATACTCTGGAGTTGGTCACGTTCAATGATGATGTACCAGTACATCTCACCTGTATGCCATACCAGTGTCTCTACACTCTTTGATTAAGAGGACAACCAACCCATATGGCCTACAGCGACCTATGCTCGATAGAAGCTGTCATCCTTATTAACAGCCTATCATTTGATCATGAACTGTTTTAAGGACTAATCGATAAATCCTCTCTTTATCGAATCTAAATAGTCCTAAGGACTTCATCATAACAACGGAGTTCATTTGAAGATGAAAGCTTATGATAAAAATGTCAAATATTTTTATTTATTAACAAATCAATTACAATACTTGGTTGCTCAACCGTCAACAGTTTGATGATTGGCTTTTTGAGATACATTTCCCAACAACTCCCACTTATCCTAAAGCCACTCGGCACAGTATCTAATACCCATCTTCGACTTGTGGTTGTCAAACTCCTTTATCGTTAGGGCTTTAGTGAAGGGGTCGGCCAGTTTCTCCTTTCCATCGATCTTCTGAAGGTCGACGTCACCCGATCCATGATCTATCGGACCAGGTGGAAGCGGCGCAAGATGTGCTTCGTCCACTGATGTACTTTGGGTTCCTTCGCCTGAGCTATGGCACCAATGCTGTCGCAGTAGAGCAGGATCGGACCATCAAGGGTGGGTGCTACTCCGAGCTCGTTGATGAATTTCGTCAGCCACATAGCTTCCTTCGCTGCATTCGATGTTGCGATGTACTTATTTTACAAACAGAGTCTGCCACAGTATGCTACTTGGAACTCTTCCAGTAGATGGCTCCACCATTCAGAGTAAAGATATAACCCGACACGCTCCTGCTGTCATCATAGTCAGATTGAAAGCTAGAGTCTGTGAACCCCACAAGTTTCAGATCTGACTCGCCATAAACCAACCATTGGTCCTTAGTATTTCTTAAATACTTAAGGATGGCTTTAACCACTTTCCAGTGATTTTCTCCAGGATTAGATTGGTATCTACTCACTACTCTTAGTGAGTATGCCACATCTGGTCTTGTACATGTCATGGCGTATATGATAGATCCCACGACTGAAGCATATGAGACTCTACTCATACGCTCTCTCCCTTCAGGAGTTGTCTGACAATCTTTCTTAGAGAGAGAAATTTCATGGCCTATCGGTAGATAGCCCTTCTTGAAATTCTTCATGCTGAACCTCTTCAGCATAGTGTCTATGTACATGGACGGGATAACCCAAGCATCTTTTTAGATCTATCCCTATAGATCTTCATCCCTAGGATGTAGGATGCTTCACCCAAGTCCTTCATGGAGAACTGTGATGACAACCAAACTTTTATTTCCTGTAGTGCGGGGATGTCATTTTCGATTAAGAGAATGTCATCCACGTATAAGATAAGGAATACCACAACTGGACCATTTGCCCATTTATAGATGCAGGGCTCTTCTCCATTCTTAATGAAACCATACGTTTTGATCACCTTATCAAAATGTATGTTCCAACTCCGAGAAGCTTGCTTCAATCTATAAATGGATCTCTGAAGCTTGCACACCTTGGACTCATCTATGGATGTAAACCCCTCAGGTTGTATCATATACATCTCTTCGATCAGCTCTCCATTCAGGAAAGCTGTCTTTACATCCATCTGCCAGATCTCATAATCCAGATGGACAGCTATTGCAAGTATTATCCGAATGGATTTGAGCATTACCATAGGAGAAAATATTTCATCATAGTCAATACCATAACGTTGACAATACGTCTTGGCGACCAGACGGGCTTTATAGGTCTCCACCTTTCCGTCTGCGCCCCTCTTCCTTTTGAAGATCCATTTACACCCAATGGGTTTAACCCCTTCAGGTGGGTCAACCAATGTCCATACATCATTGACCTTCATGGACTCCATTTCGGATTTCATGGCTTCAAGCATTTCTCGGAATCAGGTCTCTGCATTGCATCTATATAGGTGATCGGATCCTCATTATTCTCATCAAGTTCGATAGGATCACCATCTCGGACCAAGAAACCGTAGTATCTGTCCGGCTGATGCGGTACTCTATCAAATCGCCTTAATGGTGCAGGTACATTGGGCTCGAATATGATCTAATCATATCCGACTCAGGTTCAGCTATTGGTGTCGGTCCTTCTATCTGTTGAACTTCATCAAGTTCAACCTTAGAGGTAACAGTTCCTTCACCAAGGAACTCTTTTTCTAAAAAAAAAATTGCCTTAAGACTGACGAACACCTTTTGTTCATCAGCGTGGTAGAAAAAATATCCTTTTATCTCTTTGGGGTACCCTATGAATGAGCATTTGTCAGACCTAGGTCCAAGTTTGTCTGTGACTAATCGTTTGACATAGGCCGGGCACCCCCAGATCCTAAGGTGTGAAAGTGCTGGCTTACATCCTGTCTATATCTCATATGGAGTCTTAATTACAGACTTACTTAGAACCCTATTTAACAGATAACAGGCGATTCGAGTGCATATCCCCAGAAGGATATCGCAAGCTAGCAAAATCCATCATGGATCAGACCATATCTAACAGAGTCTGATTCCTCCTTTCAGACACACCATTATGCTGTGGTATTCCTGGAGGAGTCCATTGGGAGAGAATCCCATTCTCTCCTAGATATGTGAGAAACTCACTAGAAAGGTATTCTCCTCCTCGATCAGATTGAAGAGTTTTAATACTCTTCCCAGTTTATTTTTCTACTTCACTTCAGAATCGTTTGAACATTTCAAATAAATCCGACTTATGTTTCATCAGATAGACATATCCATATCTGGATAGGTCATCCGTGAAAGTTATGAAGTAAAAATATCCACCTCTAGCACTTGTGCTCATGGGCCCGCATACATCAGTATGTATTAGGCCCAAGAGCTCAGTAGCTCTCTCACCTTTTCTAGTAAAAGGTGACTTGATCATTTTACCAAGAAGATAGAACTCACAGGTTGAAAGTGATCACAATCACTGACTTCGAGGATTCCCTCTTGAGTCAACCTATTTATTCTGTTCTTGTTTATATGACCTAGCCTACAGTGCCATAAGTAGATATTTGACACACTATCTAATCTAGGGTGCTTGCCAGTAGAATAGACTCTTATCGGGCTTGATCTTTCTGGTCTGGCCCTGCACTGATGTCCCAGCCTGAACATGCACCTTCTTCACTTTCTTCTTCTTGTTCTTCTTTCCTTTCTTAAAAGGTCGAGAACCAGAAGACGAACCTCCCACTAAGTTCACCGACTTTTGTGAAGTTGGTGATCCTTCTCAAAGTTCTGAAGCAACCCCAGTAACCCATGGTAGTTCTCTTTAGGCTTTGTCATTCTATGATGAGTGAGGAATGGGAGATAAGACTTAGGCAGCGAGTTCAGTGTTGCATCTTTCCCAAGCTGCTCATGCAAGGGAAAGCCGAGCTTGCTCAATCGTTCCATCAGCTCGATCATGTACAATACATGATCAGTGACAGAGGCACGATCCCGTATTTTGGCGTTGAAGATGGCACAACTAGTCTTGTGCCTCTCTACGTCATCGGGTGTGCCAAAGGCATCCTCCAACACTTGAAGCATGTCCTTTGGCTGAGCCGACTCGAATCTGCGACTGAACTCATCGCTCATGGCAGCCAGCATGATACAGCGCACCGTGGTCCGGTCACTGAGCCACTTCTGATAAGTGTCTCTGATTGTTCCACGTGCATTAGCAGCTGGCTCCTCAGGTGCAGGATCCATTATCACATATAAGATCCATTCATGCTCCAGGACTATCTTCAACTTTCGGTACCAACTACTGAAGTTGGGTCCCACCAACTTATCATTGTCCAACAATGATCGGAGCGATAGAGAAGTGGCCATATTTGCACAAAGGAGAACCATAACCTAATTAGTAATTGATTCATTAAACCTAAAGATTTGGACTTTAATCAAAAGGTTTCTCCTATTATTTTATTCAAATTGGTAGCCTCTACCTCCAATTCGAGAAATTACCCTAATTCCTTAGTGGGTACTAGAATCCACTTAGACTGCACATAAGCCCAACTTTGGTTGGCCAACCCATGTACATCTAAGGGTAGGTTCATAACCAATTATCTCTCTAAACAATTTTTAGTAATTTTAATTTTGCCCCAGAAATCTAATCAGTAGGCTTTGGCCTCCACTGTAAGGATCCGGTTAGGTCCAACCATTAACATGATCATACTTGGTGTATCTAACTAATAAATTATTAAGCCCAACTTTGGTTGGCTCACCTAACCACTATTAGAGAGATACTTCCAAGTCGTCATATGATGAGTGATAATTCCATTAGTCAACAAGCACCAGGCCTTTGGGTCTGCAATGATTATTGAGTTAATGGACTCATTATCAAACACCTTAATGGGAGGCTATGACTCAGCTATCTCCATAACTTTGTCATTTTAAGGACCTTATAATTTTAGAAATTTAAATAATTTAGAGGATGAGGTCAGATAACCAGCTTATCATGATCCTCCCACTGGCTTCACCAAGTCAGCTTAAGGGAGACCATTAAAAGGGCTGGTCTAGGAGCACCTAAATCAGTCACACTGATTTACCTAGC
Organism: Elaeis guineensis; assembly: GCF_000442705.2. Taxonomy (NCBI): domain Eukaryota; kingdom Viridiplantae; phylum Streptophyta; class Magnoliopsida; order Arecales; family Arecaceae; genus Elaeis; species Elaeis guineensis. The sequence continues at coordinate 94,656,044 of NC_026000.2, forward strand.
TGACATGGGTCAGCTCGAATAGTCAAGTGATCCGATCAAAACATAATTTCATCAAGAGGTCAGGTAAGTTCGATCAGTGGGAGGGTCGGCCAAAGCTTGCCTTAGACACCATCAGAAATGGCCAGGTAAGCGGGCTCCCAATTAAAAACCACTGATCTGGTTTACCTTAGACACCAACTGGTTTAATTAGTTTCGATTAGATCAACCTAACAGTTCGTGCTAGACCGCTTAGCCAAGAATCAAGTCCATTTGGTTCTCGTTAAAGACATGGACTTGACCAACTACAACTATTGTAATTGATCTAGAGAATCCTTGACCTAATCTAAGACAACAATTGATTAGATTTAGTCAATTCTCTAATTAAGTCCATCTTTAATCTAACCATAGGTCTAACCCAATTAATGGACCTAATTCTCACTAACCCATTAACCCAATGTATTATGGTTTGTATCTTAGGTTCTTCAATTCACAATCCTAGAACCTAATCAAAATAACTTTTTAATTCTTAATTAAGTTTTAGGCTGAGGGTTGGGTACGGCTTTTCAAAAATAATTTTTATATTTGTAAAATAATTTTACAATATGGTTCTACCAACCATATTGCATGTTTGATTCATAATCAAGATACAAGTGAAATAAACATGAAACTACTTTAGATCTAATCTAAACAGGTTCATGTAATTGAAATAATTTCAACTTTAAATAATTTCTTTGCATAAAAAATTATTAATAAAGAGATTTTATTTTAGATTTAAATATCTTTTAAATCTAATAAATCATAAATTTAATCTAGATCATATCTAACAAATTTATGATTAAAGATAGATCTACACAAACTAGGATAACCTTTGCACTGTAAGGGGTAAACCTTACAGCAGGATAACCTTGCAGTTCGTGATTGATCTATAATTTTAATTTCAGATTTAATAATCAGATTATAAATTAGATCTAATCTAAAAAATAATCTAAGTATGTATAAATAATTATGTAATAAAGAACCTAGGCTCTGATACCAATTGATGGAACCAGATCTAGGATTTCAGGGTTAGATCTTGAAATTTTTTCAAGATCATACACGGAAGACTAAAATAAATCAAAATTTATTTTTTAAAATCAGAGAATCTCTAAATCTAAGATTCTATTACATAATTATTACATAGCATTAAATCAAAAATTAAAAAATATATATACAGCATGAACTACATGTTGATCATATCAACATATTTCTATACTACATTTAATGTACGTATTAAACAATAGATCAGATCTATTACCTTGCAAGTTAGATATTTTAATCTCACTGATCCAGGCTTGAGGATTATGTTGTAAGCCGCACATGCGTCCGGCCTCTAGAGTCATCCACACGAGCCCACGAATCTCGATCAGAAGTCCTGCTTCAGAAAATTAGCACAGTATGCTAGTACTGCGCTGATCCTTCTTTGATGGTTGATCAGGTGCCTCCTTCTTCTTGATTTAGACTCTTTCAAAGATGAAAAGTAGGAGGATGAGTTTTAGATCTGAGATGCTCTCAGAAAACTCAAGATAGAGGGAGGAAAGATATGAAAACAAACAACCCTAGAAGAAGACCCTCTTCTTCTTCTCGTTTCTCTCTCTAGACATCCTATCTTGTGTCTATTATATCTCCATGACCCAAAGGTCTTTCTCTTTAATTTTTAGAAGAACCAAATGACTCTTAAATCTCTATCTTCACCAAAAATTTCATAAAGAAACTCATTTTATAGAGAGAGATATGATAGAGTCCTTGTCTAGGTCAAATACCTAGTCAAGGCTTATCCAAACATGGCAAGATAAGGGGCGCCCAACTCTTGAGCACCTCCTCCTTATTTTCATACATGGATTACCAACAAAGAGTTTATAATGTGTACCTTAAAAGTTACAAAAATTTCAAAAAAAATTTGGATAAATTTGGTGCAAAATTCAAAGAGTTTTGGATTTCTAAAACTCTATCTCATAGAATTTGAAATCCAAACTTATTTCTCTTTGATTTGATCCAAACCACCTTCCATGTAAGAAAGAAGAGAGAAAACCTTTTGTGAACATGGGAGAGACCTGGGAGAGGGCTTTTGTTGTACCAAATAAAAGGAGATTGGCATTGAATGAGAGAGAGGCGTGGGGAAGGCTTATGTGGCGCAAGGTGGAATCCTAGTCTTACTAGGATTCTATCTTATGACTTGTTTTAATTTGGTTTCTCAAATCAAATCAAATTAAAATTAGATCAACCCAATTAAAATAGGTCTTAATCTAATTAAAAATATAATTTAATTAGATTAAATTAGATTTAAATCTGATTTAATTTTCTAATCAAATTAAAATTAGATTGACCAAGTCTTAGTTGAACTAGGACTAGTTTTTTCTTGCATTTGGCTTATCCAATAAACCAATTGGACTTGATCCAATCAAGCCCAAACTAAATCTAATTAAATTATATTTAATTAAACTTAATCTTAGCCCATTGCTTAATCAAATTAAGCCAATTAGCAATCAAATTACTAATCGATCCTCCTGCAACACTTGCACTGGGTTAAATGTCAATCGTATTGATTATTTAACCCTAGAACGATTCTTAATCGTTGATCAACCATCCGATCAGATCATGAACTCTAATATGTGTGACCTCATAGGTCTGAACCTAAGCTGGTAGCACAAAATAAATTTCTATACCAATCGAAGTGACTATCTAGCAATGGTACCCGATGATCGGATAGGTCGAATGTGTAGAACAACATCCTTAAAACCCATGCGGATATAGTTTTCATATAATTTATCTCTTGACCAAAATGATCATAGGACACCCCAGAGTTTAACTGTCAACTCTGATCAGGTTGTCCACATTGTATTTCAAAATATCAAATCCATCTGATGGATTACCCTGGCCAAGGTTTTGTTAAATTGAAATACAGCAACTCATTCTTCTCCAACTCTTGGAGTGGTCAATCCATCTCGATCATACTCTGACTTTGCAAGTATTGACTATGCCCAAAGCTTCCATCCTGAATTAAAAATTCAGTTAGTCCAGTACCAAAGCACAGTGAGTTGCTTGCAAGTCACTGAGGCGATCTCATGTCTAAGGGACACTTATACCTATATCCCATCAGAGACATTCTCGACAGCAGAATACTCTGAAGTTGGTCATTTTCAATGATGATGTACCAGTACATCTCACCTGTATGCCATACCAATTCTCCACACTCTTTGGTTAAGAGGACAACCAACCCATATGGCCTACAGCACCTATGCTCGATAGAAGCTGTCGTTCTTATTAACAGCCTATCATTTGGTCGTGAACTGTTTTAAGGACTAATCGATAAATTCTCTCTTTATCAAATCTAAATAGTCCTAAGGACTTCATCATAACAATGGAGTTAATTTGAAGATGAAAGCTTATGATGAAAATGCCAAATATATTTTATTTATTAACAAATCAATTATAATACTTGGTTGCTCAATCGTAAACAGCTTGACGATTAGTTTTTTGGGACACATTTTCCAACACTGGATTATTTGCATAAATTAGTGTGTCAATATGATAATATAATATGTTAATTAATTTTTTTAAAAATGGGTTAGTTTATGATTTAGTTAATGCAACATCTTAGTTAAATATGACTTTCTTTGGTTAATTTACAAAAAAAATGGTGTCATATTTTTTCGATAAATTTTTCTTTGCTCGTATTTTGAAATGAATCTACATGATAAATGGTTAGATAATATAATATTTCAGATAAAATAATTTTTTAAAAAATTACCCCTTGATTAATAGTGTGTGATTAATTGTTAGCGCATGATTTGTTGGATTTATTGTTTAATTATTGAATAATTTGTAAGGCATACATACTTTGGTCAGATTTGTGAATGAATTAAAATCATAATATAACTAGATATTACTAATTTGATGGATTATATAGTTGGGGAGAATGCCCTCTTTTTAAAATTTATAGATATAAATTGAATATTGTTGTTGAATATAGTACTAGCATAACAAACTTTATTATTTTTGAAAAATTGGCTCAACAATTGATTCACTCTTCCCGCCATCATAAAAAAAACTCCCAATGGCACCAATATTTTTCAAATTATGCTTGGTTCGCAAAATTTTAATGATGGTGGATATAACTTCAAGATAATCAGTATTTTTAAAGAAGATAAATCTCGATAGGATAATCTACAAAAATGTTCTACATCCAGATCTTTATGTATGGTACAAATTCTTGAAGAGTCTATTTTTTCAACTCCTAAAAAGAAATCCAGTGTGAACTTTTCCCAAAAATCACTCCTACAAAATGATTATCAAGTGTGATCCAGTAATATATTTTTGTTATTCATCATTTTCTTTTCCTTTTAGGCAAAAGTTCATATTGATTACATCACATCACATGTATAGAAAGATGCTAACAATCTCATCGTCGAAGAAAATAAGATCAAGATACTTTAATTCTGATGGTTATGTATGCATCTTTTTCCTCCATTTTGATTTTGTTGTATTATAGAATTTTAACATTTGAATAATATTTCAAAAACCTTTTGTATGCTTTTTTTTAGTTTGACTGAAGAAGCCCTTGTGGTTGATGATTGATGAAGTATTCACTGATTTGTTTATTCTACAATGATCAAATCCCACTGTAAGTGACGATGTCAAGGGTGTTATAGTTAATGTATAAAATTGTTTATCATAATATCAAATAGATGGAACCGAGATAGTTTTTTATTTAAAACTATTTATCTTTTGTATTGAATGGCAGTATGCTGCCAAAAGTGATAGATAGAATCGAGATAGTTTTTTAAAGACAAAAGATATAATTCCAACTAAAAATTATTATTCCTTTTAAATTATTATTATATTCTTATCAAATATTTTTGTGCCATTGTTTAATTTTGGCCCACCATGTAGCATGGGTAACTTACTAGTTTTCAAGAAATGGTAAAGCTCCGTTTCAGTACTTTTCTTTCTTTGTGATATGTAGAAAAGTGGATGAAGTGGAATAACTATCATCATCAAATTGCCATCACCCACCTCACCACCATCGATCATTAATCTTTGTTGTCGAGGAGTAGCCCCGGCTGAGAGCTACTGCCCATTGCAAAGAACAAAGTTTATACTTGATGAATCAACTGTCTCATTTACTCCTATCTACCAATTCATCTTCTTTATTTCTCATAATTTTTGTTCTTTAAAGAATATGCTATTATTTCTTGAAAACAATTTAACTATGGAGAGAATTCTAATATAAGGAATGAGATAAGTGTTAGAAAATATGGTGGTTTAATGCGTATAGTTTAAAAATTTTATACAGTGGAAGTAAATTAAATTAAAACCTTTTAATTTAACAATGCACCAGATCTCATCTGTAAACCACATGCTGGAACTTGACACAAACATGTGACCTTGATCTGAAATTTGAAAATAAAAATAAAAATATCAAAAGAAAAATCAAAAATCTGATCTCCATACCTTCAGATGAGAAGAAGAACCTTTTTTCTTCTTTTCTTCTCTCTTTATTTTTCTCCCTTAGATCTGATCTATTCTGATTTTTGGGCATGTAGGTGAAGGAAGAAAGAAAAGTGGCATTGAGAAGTTGTTTGGCAAGAGAAAAGCTTCACCATTCCTATTAGCGCACGCCCACCCTTTTCTCTTGATTTTTGTTGCACAAAAATTTGGTCCAATGCCTTTCCTTTTTAGATATTATTCCTTTCTTATTTTAAATCAAATTCAAATAGAAAGAGAAAACAAGATAAGGAAGAATGTCACATAGAGGAGTATTAGCCCCCTCTTTTCTTTCACGCACACAAAAGTGCATCCCTTCTCTTAATTTTTTATCACACAAAAAAATAATTTTCATGCCTATGTTTGATAAGAATTTGATCATATTTTGAATCAAATTCAAATAGAAATAAATCAGAAAGAGAGAGAATCCAGATGGGGTGGGGCACCAACTATTGGCACCCCTTCCTTTCACGTGCGCAAAAAGCAAAGGGGGCGCATCTCCATGCATGCCCTCCCTCTTTCTATGTGAGATTTAGAAAGAGAAGCTCAATAAGAGTGGGCTCTAAGAGTTAGGTTCAATCTGGTCCTTATTTGGTCCCAATCAGATTCAAATCAAATCCGAATTGAATCGAATTCGAAAAGCTATCAAACCTGATCCATCAGGATTGTAATTCAAATCTGATTTGGATATTGAACCCAATTAGCATTAAATTAAATAAAATCTGATTAAATTAAATTTGATTTAAATTATTGAGATTTAATCTATAATTTAATCAGTCTCAATTAAATTATGATATTTACAATTAAGTCCCTATGCTAACAATTAGTAGTTGCCAAAACTGTAACACTTACAAATTAGCAGTTTTTAAATTTTAAATTATCAATATGATTGATAATTTGAATATGATCCAAAATATTGATCAAGTCATGCTCCTTTGGTGTGTGACCTCTTAGGTTTTGTTCTGTTTGGTAGTGAACAAACCATGATCTCCATTATAGTATCATCAAAATTCCTTTCGATGGACTGGAATGATTCCAACTCACTCCAAAAAAATTATTGATTCAAAAATAATCTTAATGAGTTTTCACAATCCATCGATGATGCCTAGCAGTATGTAGTAGCAACCCAGTAGAACAAAAAAGATAAACCCCTAGGTATAGTTATTGCATGATATAATCCCTCTATTGTAAATCCCGACTAGATGGAGGTCATGAAGAACTCATCATGTTGGGTTCTGGTGATGCAGTGAAATATATATTTTAAAAATTTTATATATATTAAATAATTAAAAATAAAATTTAACATTTAAACTAGACTACTGGAATACAAAACCCTAGGAACTCCTTGATGATTACAATCAAACAACATTAGCATGTAAAACAAGAAGAGATCAAAAGCCATATGCTATCATGAAGACCACGAATTGGTAAACTTGAGATCTCCATAAGACTCCAAAGTAGAAGCCCTCTAACGGTGATCCACATGGGACTGATCAGAGTCATTCTCAATTCAACATAGTGCTGCAGCCTTCTTTATAAATTTGCTGTCGATTGTCCTTTGCAAGAACGGATTGCATCACTACTTGTATGCCTTCAAGATCTCCACTAGAACCACTCTAGAAATTATTTTCCAAATGATCTTACTACATAAAAATCAAATCAGATGTTCAATACTTGAACAATCTAATTTTAGGACAAGCATCTCATGCTTTCCTTTTCTTTCATCCTTCCTTTCTATTTTTTTCTCTCTCATTTTTCTTGTCTTTTTTCAGACTTTTTTCTCTCTTTTTCCTCTTATTCTCATGCCTAAACTCAACCTCAAATGGGATGTAGAACCAAGTGTAGCACCCCCCCCCAATTTATAAGATAAGATGGGGCACTATACATCTCCAAGTAATGCCAACTTTTGGCATCCCAACTTTTCCACATGGTGAAAATAAATCACCATAATAAAATAGCATGTGAGAAAGTTTAGGAGCAGAAGGACTCTTCCCTCTCAGGTCCTATAAATTCAAGATATGTAATAATTAAGAGATATGAGTGGAAAAAATTCTTTTGGCACATCAACATCCCATGCGACATCCCTGGTCTTCCACAAAGAATAAATACTTCTATATGGAAAGAATTGGGTGTGGAAGAGCCTTCAAGCAGAAGGACTCCTCCACTTCTACACCAACACATCTCCAAAAGCCATCAGATGGCACGTGGAGTAAAAGGAAGGCATAAAATAAAGGAAGGAATTAAGAGTCCAACATGAAATGGACTCTTATAATTCGTCGCCCAAAATATGTGGCATCCAAATTTATTTTCAGTTCCTTTTTAGAGAAGGACTCCTCCTCCTCTTCCATGCCTACATATCCCAAGGTGCCATCTGATAGCACACAAAACAAAGAGAGTGTGAAATCATGTAAGAAAATTAAGAGGAGAAGATGAGAAGGACTCTTCCTTCTCATCGCCATTTAATTTTGGGCGTGCCAAATATTTTAGCATGTGGTTTTGGTGTGGAGAAGGTGGATTGCATATGAAATACTTCCATAATGTTTAGATCAGCCATCTAACAATTAGATGGTTCAAATCCAATTACATTAGGTCAAGGCAACAAGACAAAGGTTAGCACAAACACCTTTGCACTGAATCCAATTAGAAACTTGGGTCAATTCATGTGCTAGCAATTCAATTAACCCATTAGATTTACAATAAATCTAAATAGATAGACCAAGATCAAATTTTTATTGTGGTAACCTATTGGATTTTAAATCTAGCCAGCAGTGGACCCAAACTCTCGATGTAACTCTAATCTGATTAGATTTGTTCAGATCAAGTATCCCAATCAACTAGGACTCTTTTTAATTAATTTTTAAATTAAATTATTTTAATTTTAATGAGTCCATAAATCAAGATTGACATCTAGTAATGAGTCATGACTACCCAAAAGATTTGAAATTTGATAAAAATAAAAAATTACTCTTTGTAGTGAGTTACCGTGCAATTCAATCCTTCGATCACAAAACATCCCAGACAGACCATGGGCATGAAATCATGTCAAATCCAAATATCTATCTATATGTATCTCGATTTGATGATGATGACTCGATTGATGAATCAGTAGAAATCTTTTCTACTATTCAACTCTGCTCTGGGCAGAGACTCTCAGAGTCATCATCCTATGAGATCACATAGGATGTTCTCTCCTCCTACAAGGAGTGACTAATTCCTTGTTGACTACTTACAACCTCCATGCACACTTCACCATACCCAGAATATCCCACACACATCTCAAAGTGGTATGCTAGGGAATAAACTAAATTAAGGATCCATATACATAAGGTACCATGGTGATCTCAGGTCAAAAGATCACATGCATTACTCTCATTGGAGAACTATCTATTGACATACCGTAAGGCTCCATCAGATGTTCTTCGTGCAGATCAGTTCAGTGAATTCATTCTCTAATGAGCACCTACATCTTTTATTAGTATCAGCATACAAGTGATTATGAAATCAACCACCCTCTCCATCAAGCATACATAGGATGTACCAGTCTTACCAGTATCATCGATCTCTAACTCGATGATTCAATGACTAAAAATATTATAGATTAGAGCTATCAAGATTTTAGGTCTCACTGGTATGATCTCATCATGATCCTAAAATCATTATCCTAATCTATGGAGTTTATTATAATCATAAAAATATGATGCAGCAAATGATAAAACATAATACCTTACGAATAAAATAATTAATATCATGCAAATGAGTAGGAAGATAACATAAGAAAATTCTTATCGCATCCCATGTGATTGGCTTGTAGGGTACTATTCTTTCAATCTTTCACTTGTACTAAAACCAATCGCCCTTTACCTGATGCCCATGCAATCAAAGTGGTGATCACACTACTGCTGTATAAAGGCTTAGTGAACTGGTCCATTATGATATTCTTAATATTAGCTTATCAAATCATGATTGAAGTGAAAGTGCCTAAGATGTGCATAGGTACCTGGTGAGACCATCCTAACTCAGTGATGAATGCTTTCATCTAGCAACTTTCCTTAGCAATCTTTACTAACCATATTTAATCGAGTCAAATATAGTTCGCTGCTTGAAACTCTTCCAATTCACTGCTCCTCTAATACTTCTTAAGTACTTTGAGAATGCTTTTCACCATTTTCAAAAGATCCTATTATGGATCTGTCTGAAATCAATGATTATGCACAAAGCATAAATCACATCAGGCTTGGTACATTAAATATATGGATAAGTAAACTCCTTTACACCTATTCATATTGAACCGCTTCAACATAAAATCATGTACCTAGACTGAGATGAGCCAAGCATCCACTTATATTTATCACTATAGATGTCAAGTATATTGGATGCTTAACCTAAGTCTTTTTTCATAAAAATTTTATGACAAGCATGTCATTAACTGAGTACAATATCAAGACTACCTTCCTAATATGCTGTATATCACCACATATATAACCAAGAAGTTATTGAGACTCCCCCCTATCTTCTTGCACACACACATGGTTCATCTATATTTGATAAAGTCAAATATTTTGACAATCTCAGTAAAATAGAAGTACCATCTCCTCAATGCTAGCTTTAATCCATAAATGCATTTGCCTCCACTAAAGACAAATTCTCTAGATGGTGTGTGGCAATAGCAAAAATTTAGATTGACATCCCTAATAGCAATCTGTTGGGTCATACCCTTAGGTGCTTCAATCATAGTCCATACTTGGTGGATGTACAGGAAGTTTATTTCGGATATTTGGATTTCAAGCCAACTGTCAGAGTCTCTACTCATGACGATCTCCAAATAGGTCAAGAAAAATATCATTCTCAATGATGTATGGTGTATCATCATTCTCAATGATAATTCATATTTTGAGTGGTACTTTACACACTTAGATTGACCTTCGATGAAGAGGTGTGTGTCATGATTGTGCCACATCAATATACACATTTGATCGAGGATCAACTTGTGGACATTCCATAGGTTAGGATAGTTCATAGGTCTTAAACTTCTCAAGTTCAATTATCCTTCACTGTCTCCTTCTTAGAAATTTTTTTTTTTCAAAAGGTGGCATACCTACTAATAAAACATCTTTTGTCGAGTAGGATGGTAGAAATAGTATCACATACACTTTTTTTGGGTAATCTATAAACTTATATAAATCTGTTCTAGCACAAAACTTATGTACATCAATTTTTTCACATAAGTTGGCAACCTTCCTTTTTGCCTGTCCATATCTCATATAGAGTGCTAGTAATAGATTTTATCGATATCTAATTCAAAACATATGCAATAATTTTTTGGATATATCTCCAAAATGAGAATCAAAATTTATGAAGCATATTAGAGAATCACACTATATCATATATGGGGTGTCCATCTCTAGGTTAAGATATTATTAGCCTTCAAACATCCATATGTTCAAGACCTAATATCTTGCTTGCTCATAGATATGTGACCATCACATATTCATTTCTTGTTCTCATCAACAAGAAGAATAATATCATTGAGTGATAGAAATATGAGACTATTATCATAAATCCATAGCCATAAAATTTTATCAGAAGGAGAGTAACTTTTACTCTATACATTAATTTCAAAACCATGTTACAATAACATAGGAATTGAAATAATATTTTTGATAAATTTAGGCATATAACAATGGTCTACTAGTTTCTAAATCTGCTAGAAGGTAATGTAAATATGTAGGTTTCTACAGTCTTAGCATCAATGGACTATTCATCAATGCCAAAAGGAAGTAGTCACCTCACTTTAGTCACCTTAATTCAGCTTTATATGTCCAGCTAAGTGAGACCTATATGAGGTATCACATGCCCAAAGTGTTGAAGCTAAAATACTCAATGATAAACTAGTTTGTATTATATATAAACTATTAGCAGATGTAACTTTTGTATCCTGCTACTGCTTCACACTTGCAAGACAACTCTTGCAATTTATTTCTAATACTCATCATTGCTGTATATAATAGATACCCATAGTGAAGATATTCTTCCTCTTCTTTTTCTCAACCATTTCATGAAGTTTGGTCAATTTAAAGATTATCCCATGCAGTGATAGTGAAGATACAGATGTGTATATAAGAACATAAAAGGACTACTCATGATGACATACATAATTTAGATGAGATTTTTATCTAATTGTGTCTTCCACTATTTTAGCAAATTTCATGGCCCTCAAGTATGACAATGAAAAATCTATCATGAAGTTTCTTAGTGGGGTTGAGATGCTAATTCTTCATAAAAAACTTTGTCGATAGCACAAAAAGCTCCTATTAGTTCAAGGGTAGGTATCTTTATCAATTGCATCTCATGCAACTCTCAACATAACTTTTGCCTCTAAAATACTTATAGCCTTGTGGATAGCACAACAAACTATAGTATTTTAGTTAAATCATATCCTTCAATCTTATATGGTTATATCTGAATAATACTTTCCTTGTGAATAGCACAACAAGCAGCACTACCAGAATATGCCATAAGTATCACTAAGTCAATATCATGCCAATCACTATAACAAGCCTTGTGGATAGCATAACAAACTCACTTCAGTTTTTGACATACTCTATTGACTAAGTATGAACTAAATACCATTAGCTTCATTATGCACTAAGACAGTATCAAATCAGTTCCCACAACAAGCTTTGTGGATAGCACAACAAGCCTACTATGATTCTTGATATAATACTAGCTTGGCATGAAGATATGGATAGTGTTCTTAGCACTTTGCCATTAAGACTTAATATAATTTAAACGAGGGACTTAGGTCTCATGCACATCCATAACATATAAAATGATACATCATATGTAACCTAAATTCTAATTCAAACTACCAGCATGTAAGAGCAAATAAAGGAAAACTAATGGTTATGGACTTCAAAAAAATCATCCAAGCCATAAGATGATTTATGGATCAAATCCTAGGTGCATCAAAGATTGAACTATCTCATGGTCAATCTTAATGTGCTTCTGCTCTCCAAATGTCTGATAGTCCAATCTTCAACTCCATAAAGTCTATCATGAATGCTTGATCTTTATTTGAAAGTAGAAATAAACAACTTCTATCTATTCTCAAATAATTTTTTTTCTTATTATTTTACATCAATATGTAAAAATTTCAATCAATAATTAAGAATATACAAAAGAAGGATACAGCTGATAATACAATCCATCAGGGGCACCCAGCCTCTTTTGCAACTCTTGCAGATGCATTTGTATAATCAGTCAATAGGGAAGCATTCATGCATACATCCATCACATAAATGTACCATAGTCTATAACCACTCAACATGCATTTTATAATAATTATAAACTATTATAACAAACTACTCATATTATTTTAATTATGATATCATTCATACACATGTCAATGGAGATGTTCAAATTTATGGTCATAGGACCCATCTAGAGTTTTTGATTTGGGTTTAATTTTTGACCCATATTTATTTTAAGTCAATCATTTGTCATTCATTTAAGTTGAGTTAACCAAATCTTAGGTTAACACTAATCCAATTAGGTTAGCATAGATTCGTTCAACTATAACTCAAACCCTAATCAAATTAGGTAAATGATAATTAGATCAACCTATATTTAAACATGATTTCTAATCAAATTAGAACTATGAATTTGATTTAATCTATAATCATTAATTCTAATCTCATTAGATCAATGAATTATAGTTAAACAAATCGATCAGTAAAAAATTCTAATCCATGTCTGAGTCATCCTTTCCATGATCATAATTTTTTGGCTCCACACATACATAAGACAACAACCAAGGTGGACAACCCACAAATGGTCGGCCCTTCGATCTTAGGTAGATGGATCAAATGCAAAAATCCTAAGTCTTAGCAATGTATATCCATATGTATCATTCCAAGGCTTCGTGCATCACAAGCACTGGATTCAAAATTCATGTAAAATAAGATCTAATCTTAAACTTGTCTTACAAGTCTAAAATTATGGAATTTTCATATCCAAGTTCGATCATAGATGGATTATTAACAAAAGATGCATCATAAATATCAACTAAACATTAATCAAAAAATCTGATTTTGACATAGTTTGAACTGAATCTAATCCATATCATAATAATAAATGAAATTTGATTGAATCAATTAAGGGTGGATCTGATACCACTGTTGGGTTTCGATGATGCAGTGAAATATAAATTTTAAAAATTTTTATATGTGTTCAATAATTAAAAATAAAGTTTAACATTTAAACTAGACTATCGGAATACAAAATCCTAGGAACCCCTTGATGATTACAATCAAACAACATTAGCATGTAAAACAAGAAAAGATCAGAAGCCATATACCATCATAAAGACCATGAACTGGTAATCTTGAGATCTCCACAAGACTCCAAAGTAGAAGCTCTTTAATGGTGATCCACATGGGACTGATCAGGATCCTTCCCAATTCGACATGGTGCTGCAGCCTTCTCACAAGTTTGCTGCCGATCGTCCTTCACAAGAATGGGTTGCACCACCACTTGTATATCTTCAAGACCTTTACTAGGATCACTCTAAAAATTATTTTTCAAAGATCTCACCATATAAAAATCAAATCAGATGTTCAACATTTGAATAATCTGATTTTAGGACAAGCATCTCATGCTTTCCTTTTTCTTTCATCCCTTCCTTTCTATTTTTTTCTCTCCCATTTTCCTTATCTTTGTCTAAACTTTTTCCTCTCATTCTCACACCTAAACTCAGCCTCAAATGGGATGTAAACCAAGTGTAGCACCCCCCTCCCAATTTATAAGATAAGAAGGGGCGCCATACATCTCCAAGTGATGCTAACTTTTGGCATCCCAACTTCTCCACATGGTGAAAATAAATCATCACAATGAAATGGCATGTGAGGAAGTTTAAGAGTAGAAGGACTCTTCCTTCTCAAGTCCATAAATTCAAATGTATAATAATTAAGAGATATGAGAGGAAAATTTTTTTTGGCACATCAACATCCCATGCGACGTCCCTAGTCTTCCACAAAGAATAAATACTTCTATATGAAAGAATTGGGTGTGGAAGAGCCTTCAAGCAGAAGGACTCTTCTACTTCTATGCCAACATATCTTCAAAAGCCATCAGATGGTGCGTGGAGTAAAGAAAATGCATGAAATAAAGGAAGGAATTAAGAGTCCAACAAGAAATAGACTCTTCCAATTCATCGCCCAAAACATGTGGTGTCCAAATTATTTTGGCATGGAGTTCCATCTCAGAGAAGGACTCCTCCTCCTCTTCCATGCCCACATATCCCAAGGCACCATCTGATGGTGCACAAAACAAAGGGAGCTGGAATCATGTAAGAAAATTAAGAGGAGAAGATGAGAAGGACTCTTCCTTCTCATCGTCCAAAATTTCCTTCTCATCACCATTTAATTTTGGGCATGCCAAATATTTTGGCATGTGATTTTGGCATGGAGAAGGTGGATTCCATATGAAATACTTTCATAAAATCTAAATCAGCCACCTAACAATTAGATGGTTCAAACACAATCACATTAGGTCAAGGCAACAAGACAAGAGTTAGCATAAACACCTTTGCACTGAACCCAATTGGAAACTTGAGTTAATTCATGTGCTAGCAATTCAATTAACCCATTAGATTATAATAAATTCAAATAGATTAGATCAAGACCAAATTCTATTATGTGTGACTTATTGGGTTCCAAATCTAACCAGCAGTTGACCCAAACTCTTGACATAATCCTAATCCGATTAGATTAGGTCAGCTCAAGAGTCTCCATCAACTAGGACTCTTCTAAATTAATTTTTAAATTAAATTTTATTAATTTTGATGAGTCCACAAGTCAAATTGATGTCTAGCAATGTATCATGACTATCCGAAAGATTTAAAATTTTATAAAATATCAAAATTATCCTTTCGTGGTGAGTTACCGTGCAATTCAATCCTTTGATCACACAACATCTCAGACAGGCCATGGATATGGAATCATATCAAGCCTAAATATCTATCCATATGTATTCAATCTGATGATGATGACTCGATTGATGAACTAGTAAAAATCTTTTCTACTGTTTATTCCTGTTCTAGCCAGAGACTCTCAGAGTCATCATCCTATGAGATCACATAGGATGTTCTCTTCTCCTACAAGAGTGACCAATTTTTTTTGACCACTCACAATCTCCATGCATACTTACCATACCCAGAATATTCCACACATATTCAAAATGGTGTGCTAGAAAATAAATCAAAGTAAGGATCTAAATACACAAGGTACCATGGTGATCTCAGGTCAAAGGATCATATGCACCACTCCCACTAGAGAATCATCTGTTGACATGCTGTAAGGCTCCATCAAATATTTTCATGTGGGTTAGTTCAGTGAACTCATTCTCTAGTGAGCACCTACATCCTTGTATTAGTATCACCACACAAGTGATTGTGAGATCAACCACCCTCTCTATCGAGCATATATAGGATGTACCAGTCTTACCAATATCATTGATCTCCGACTTGATGATCCAATGATTGGAATTATTTTAGATTGAGACTATCAAGATTTTAGGTCTCACTGACATGATCTCATCATGATCCTAAAATCATTGTCCTAATCTATAAATTTATCATAATCATAAAAATATGATGCAGCAAATGATAAAACATAATATCTCATAAATAAAATAACTAATATTATGCAAATGAGTAGGAAGATAACATAAGAAAGTCCCTATCGCGTCTCCATGTGATTGGCTTGTAGAGCACTATTTTTTCACATCAAACTCCGTCGTCAGTTATATATCAGATTAGTTTGACTCGAGTTCATCTGTGAGTCCCTTGAAAACTCTTTTCTAGTATTCACACTTGCTCTAGTCAGAGACTTTCTGAACTTAGTCTTACGAATCGTATAGGATTACTCTTTTTCTACTAAGGTCAATAAATTTCATCTAGGCATTCCTACTCCAAACAGTAAACCTAAACCTGCAATAGCCAACATATAAAGCAAAGATTGAATGGCTAGGAACTAAGAAAATATGTAGTCAAACTAAGTAGTCTCACTACGAATAGCCAACATACTATAGGTCAAAGAATCAGTCATACCACTGCAGCATCGAAAAAACTACTAACAAGTGAGTAGACATCTAAGTAGTTTCTTATGTTGGTCACATTCAGTATAAATTATTCTCTAACAACCACCGACACTCTCACCCTAGTATCTCTATACTATAGACTCGAGACCCATCTACCTAAAAGAGAGGTGATCCATGCATCGATCTTAAATGGATTGATCATTATCCTCCACGATGATCCTTCGATCGGGAGTATTTAGAAATTAACCACTAATGATGTATATCTTAAATTCTCAATATTTTGAGAATATATAAAATCATCTTTGTTAATTTTTAGGATAAATCATGGACACATACAATATGATTGATAATAAAAATTATCCATCAAGTATACATACATGCCTTAGAGGAATGTATGTATCAGCCAAGATTGACTTTTAGGGCACTCATCTAACAAACTTTCACTTACACTAAAGCCAATCTACCACATACCTGGGCTCCATCTTCTAAAGATAGGCTTCGTTCTTTAGCTGGCTAAGTAACTTGAGACTACCACATGTGGAGTCTACTTTCTGTACCTCTATATATTTTTACTTGAGGCAATTACGTATACCCCTATTCTATGTGCTTGGATTTTTGATGAGATCTCAGCTCCTTACGAGGACTATGGGCCATTATCTTTGCAATACAGTATCATGGCATTCGATAGTATGACATCCAGTTTCATAACTATCATAAGAACCAGAATGTATCCTACAAATCTACAGCATTCTCAGCTTCCATTGGTCAGCTGCTTGGAACCCTTCCAACATACTGATCAATATAACTCAAGAATACATACTAATATAGATATTCTATCATCAGTGTATCTTTCCACTCTTAGCTTTAACCATTCTTCAAAGATCAGAAATAAATCTTTAGTGCTTCTCAAGTACTTAAGGATGTTTTCATAGCAGTCTAGTGCTCTCAGTCTGGATTCAACAAATATCTACTCATGACTCTCACAGCATGATATACGAAATTAAGTACATAGTATGGCATACACCTATGCCCAAGAGGATAACGGATCTTTCTTGGAAGTTTCTATGCTGTACCTTTTTAGCACCTCTTCCATTACTTGTTTGTAAAAAATCAAATATTCTTTAAGATCTATCTCTATAGTCCTTTATTCTCAGAATATAAGATGTTTGCATTAGGTCTTTGATGAAAATTCTATATGCAATCCCACTGACCTTCATGTAAAAATAGGATTTCTCCTTATTTTTGATGAAATCAAACAATTTGATTACATCATTAAAGCTACTTAATCTGACTCTAAGATTTTTGCTTAAATCCATAAATGAATTTTACAGTGTGATCTTTATCTCTGGAAGTAAAATCCATAGACCACTGCATATAGATACGTTCCAAAGATATTCATTTAGTAGGACTATCCACACATCCATTTCTCGGGATTGATGTCCAACATCGCCTCATGTAAGTTTCGAGAAATCTCTATATTCCCAATCTCCCTTGAAAAATACTTTCTCCTAATCCTCTGTAAGAATACCAAGTTTCTTTCAGAAGGATGGGAGATACTACTAGATCTTTGAGGTGGAGGAGATACTACATATATTGGCTCATCATAAACAGGTTGTATAGATCTTATGACTCGTTGTTCTTTAGAGACTCTCACTTTGAGTTCATCCTCTCACTGTTTCTAAGAAAACAATATGATTGGTCACAATCACATTGTGAACTACTGGGAAGAGTAAGTGGCATCCCAAACCTTTTAGGATACCCCATAACTAAGCTCTTAAGATCTATCCTCTAACTTATCTGTCGTACCATATCTCATACGGTGTAGTGAAATCAACTTTAGAAGGAACCTAATTTAAATTTTAAAAATTAAAGCTTGTCTCTAAAGAAACAAAGGTTAAATCAGTAAAGTTCATAATGGATCGAACCATATCTCATATAGTGCCATTTCTCCTCACAAATACCTCATTGAGCTGAGGTGTACTAGGAGGATTTTATTATGAAACTATGCCATTTTTTTAAGATAATTGTGAAATTTTTTATTTGGTATTGCATCCTTGATCTAATTGAAGTATCTTTAGAATATTTTTCGATTTACTTTTTTACTTCACATCTAAATTTTTTAAACCTTTCAAAGACTTCAAATTTGTATCTCATATACATACTTATACCCTAATTGATCATTAGTAAAGGTAATGAAATAGAGATAACCTCTCTTATGTAGCTCATCAAATGGGCCATACACATCAAATGTGTACTAAGATAAGTATCTCAACGGTCCTATTCCTTTGTCCCACAAATGACAGCATGGTCATTAATTCTCAAAGAGATAATTCACAGACTAGATATGACTCAACAGTCAATGAGCTCAAAGGCTCATATTTCTCCAGTCGGTAAATCATTTCTTTCCCTATATGATCTAGCCCAAGGAACCACCTATATACTTCAGGTTTATTTAATTTCTAGATCTCTTAGATCCAATGGCATTCACTATTTACTTTAATAAGTTCACATATGCATCACCATACAAATGATAGAGAACTAAATTCAAAATGATAATCTCCGAGGTTTAGTGCCCATGGTCATAGTGCAACTTTTGCCCCATTGTTGACTCAAAAGAATCACTTCACCTTCCCTCAGCCCTTTTCCTTCCCTTAGACCCTATATTGAAGTGCATAATATGTACTAGAGTCTAATACTCAACTGGAAGAAGAGAAAATTGTAAGATCAAATTTGAGCAAATCAACATATCTTCCAAAGGTGTATCTATGCTTCTTTATGCTTTCCAAGTATATACTTCTGAACCTTTTAAGGTCTCTTTAGTTACCAACATATTGACCAATTCAGTTAAGGTGCTATATTGTTTATTCATATAATAGTTTCATAAAATAGCCATATAAATCAGGGATTACAGGATCAAATCCACTAGCAATTCCTTGTGCATAGCCATGTTGAGCTTTTCAAGCTCTTCAACATCATTGATCATTATCAAAAGGTGATCATAGACAAACTGTCCATTACGCATCTCATGCACTGTGTGATTTTGATCATCTCACAACTGTTGCAGATGAATTAGCATGTCATTGGCAGTCTGCATGTCCTTATGCATATATTGGAGTTCATCAATCATGGACTCTAATTTACAGCACCTAACCTAATTGTCGATGTCCAACCATTTGTCAAGTATAGCTTGTCGACTATGGCTTGGATAAGCTGATGACATTGGCTTAATGTGATCAAGAATATGGCTTAATTTCTAAAAGTTAAAAACTATTCTTAGATTTTTGAATCAGAATATGTAATTGATTTCAATTAAGTGGTTAAGATCTATGATTCGAGCTACAGGGTTGGAAGTTGATAAAATTAACCACAGAGAATAAAGATTTAATTAGATGATTGTACTTGTAAAAGTTTATCCTAAGAACTTTAAAAATAAACAAAAGGCTCCCACTAATTTTTTGAGTCTCTTACACTCTTCGAGTGGAGAAACAAAAATCCTAATACGACAAGCGATTCTTGTAGGTGCTGCAGTCCTATCAATATACGATACCTCACCTAACAGTTATTGATGACACATACACCAATGCATGAATAACTCTTTGTCTAGATGCTTTTTCAAGTATATTGTAGCAACTTGATCTCTAAGTCCGGTGGCCTCACCTAACAGTTATCGGTACATTTCTTAGTTAAGCCCACCCACCATCCACCAATGAGTGCAAAGCTATCATTGGATCTCTTACCTAACAGTTATTGGATCCAACCCCATCCTTACCCTGGGGTATCTTAGAGTGGTTGTACCTTTTCGATGCAACCAAACCATTGTAACCAGTCAAGAATGATCAATGTCGAAAAAGGCATCTGCATCTCTACAATGATGGAAGACCAATAGATGTAATATTTAGTGAGAAGATTTAGATTCAAATCTCTTCTAATAGTCACATACAACTGATGTAGATGATTAATCTGGTTTAGGTCAGCACATCATCTCATGTTTGACCAACCTAGTCGGCATAGGTGAACTCGAGTCAACAAGTAACCTAATATAAAACATAATCTCTCAAAATGGTCAGGTAAATAAAGATGAGTGGGGGACCCCCCATTGTTTTACTTAGATATCAATGAATTGGTCAGGTCAAACAACCAAACCAATTAAAGAACCACCATCTAATACTTACCTTAGACACCAAATTGGTTGATTAGAATCGATTAGATTAACTTATAGACCCGAGCTCAAACCACTGAGCCAAATTTGATTTTGATTTAATCAATTCACATCACATGTGAATCAATTTGACCAACTATAACTAAACTCAATTTTGAGCCCTTTTGACCTAATCCCAACCGACTTTTGATTAGATTTGATCAACTGTTCAAAATCAGAAAGGATTCTGTTGGTGCAAAAATCTGCTAGCGTCGGAGAAGCTGGAGTCGAGGGAGTCGCGGTCGCCATCGTGACCTACAAGGAAAGTCTAAATCGGAGTTGGAGGTGCTCCGGCAAGACCCTCCGACGCTCAAGTCAGTTCTCTGCCTCAACAAGAATGGAGTGCTCGAACAAAAATTTTAGTAGAGTTTTGAGATAGAGATTAGAGCTTAAAGAGTAATGTATCTGGGGGTCCCCCTTTTATAGGCAGAGGACGTAACAGATTGACAGCAACGTCTGTAACCACCTAGTAGTGGGCCGTTCGGGGCCATGAGGAGTTTGTTATGGAGAGTAGTGGAGTGGAGTCGTGGCCATTGCCGTGGCCTGCCACATGGAGCCTGTTGTGGAGAGTGGAGTGATGTCCATTGTCGTGACTTGCCAGAGCATGATGGAGCCGTGTGGGATTCGTTACAGGAAGTGGAACAGAGTCGTGGCCATTACTATGGCCTGCCAGGGGGTCCAGGCCCGTCGGTCAAAGCTTGGTTGGGATGTCTGGTGGAGAGGAGTAGCTCTCCCACTATTTTATCAGATACCATAGCCCTCTCCTATGGCAAATAAAAAATCCTAATCTGGTTTCTTAATAGGGTTGAGACCCTAATTTATTATTGAAGCCTTGTGGATATCACAACAAACCTCAATAAGTTTAAAAGTAGAAAAATCTATCCAATTGCATCTCATGCAACTCTCTGTGGGGAAATTCAGTGCAGGGATAAAATGATAATTTAAAACTTTTTAAAATCACTATTTTACAGTAAAAATTATTAATTAATCTAATTAATTAATAAAAATTTACCCTATGCTAGGATCTAAATATGATATATAGAATGCATACATTTAAATTTGAAATTCAAATTTGAATAGTAAACACTTTACTGTAATGTGTTCAGAACACAATACCTTTGTGCGGATAGTAGATTGCCGCAATCTGACCACCGTCGGGAGAGTCTAATCAATGCGATATAGCCACACAGCATGTCTGCCTCTACGGATCATCCACACGAAGCTCTCGGTCTGATTGAATCCTCACGAGTGCTAGCTCGTTGTAGACCCTTTCGAGGGCCGATGCTGATCAAACTCCTTCGATTGATGTCTTCTAATTCTTTGGATACTTCGAATCATCAACAGACATGCTTGAGAGGATGTTGAAGATCTCTCAAAAATTTGGTGGGCTCACAACACTCGTAGCTCACCTTCTCACTTCCCAAACTCCAGGCTGAAATCCTGAAGAACTCACTGAAACCCTGCGCACACTTTTTCTTTCTTTTCTTTTTTTTTTCTCTCGAAAAGATATAGACCTTCACCTTACACACAAGGATTCCTCACACCTAGATTTTCTCTCCAAAATTTTTCTTGCACACGCCCCACTCTTCTCCTCCTTTTAAAACAACAACCAAGGTCTTATCCACGTGAGAGGATAAAGATGAGTAATTGCACATTTAAATTCAAATCAAATTTTGAATTCAAATGAAAACTAATTTATCCCTATCCACTAAGCCGTGAGAAGAGAAGGCTGTGGCATAATTTGTGTGTGAGTGATTTCATGAGAAATATTTTTCATGTAATAAATGGGGCGCTAAAAGAGGATAAGGTCAAGGCACTAAGATTGGTTGCTCATTCAAATTCAAACATTGTTTTGAATTTGAATGGCCAACCAATCATCCTTATCCACTCATTTGGTGTATTAAAGTAGGGCATGAGGAGGGCTTTGTGTGAGGAAAAATTCATGAGAACTTCCTTCTCGTGAATTCAAATGGGCACAGTGGACGTGAGGTGGTGCAGGGAGAATGGGTCAAGGTGGTTTCATTATTTAAACCAACCTAATTGAACTAAATAAGTTAGGCCCAATTAGACTAATTTAAACCCAACTAAATTAGGCTTAATTAGGCTCAATAAAATCTTAATCAAATCAAAAATTGATTAAGCCCAACCCCTGATCAAATCAGGGACCAAACCATCTCGACGATTAGGTCAACTCTTAACCTAATCGGGTCAAACCCAACTGAATCCAATTCAATTGGACTTGATCCAAAAATAATTACTAAATAAAATTGAGTTAATTAGTGATCAAATTACTAATTAAACCTCTCATAAATATTGAGTCCAAATCTGATGGGTAATCGGGCATCAGAATTCATCGATATGTAACCCTGATCGAAGAGTCTCAAACCAGTGGGACTTTTGACCCCGGTACCCAAAATGTGTGGGACTCATGATCAGAGAATCCTGATTCTCAATCATAGAGTTTCAGACATGTAGGACTCATAGTCCACGAGCATTAGGACTCTTCATCAGCCATCAGATCAGATAGGAACCTCTAATATATGTGACCACGCAGGTTCGAACCTAAGCTGGTAGCACAAGAATCAATTCCTGTACTAATCGAAGTTATCATCTAGCAATGGTACCCGATATCGGATAGGTCGAATAGTCGCAATCACAATACTCAAAACCTACGTGAATATGGTTACTTATAATTCATCATTTTGACCCCTGTGTTTAGGACGAGTCAAGGTTAAACTGTCAACCCTGATTAGATCATCTGAATCATGCTCAACTCAAACAGTCCTGTGACTCCTCACAAAGACAACCCTGGCCAAGGTTTTGCTAAATTGAAACATGACTGTATATAGCTCCTGAACTAGAGTGGTCAATCCCATTTTGACACATGCACCGACAAGTCAAGTACTTGACTACACCCAGCAGCCTTCCGTAACTGAATTAGAAATTCAGGTAGTCCAATGCCTAAGTGCAGTGACTTGCTTGCAAGTCACCATAGCGGTCTCAGGTCGGAGGGACATTTATACCCATATTCCATTGGAGCAAATCTTGATAGCAGAAATAGCTCTAGAGTCGGTCATGTTTAGTGCAGATGTACCCTTACATCTCACCTGTATGCCATACTAGTGTCTCCACACTCATTGGTTAAGAGGACAACCAACCTATATGGCACACAACGACCTATGCTTGATAAACGTTATCGTCTTTGGTAACAACATATCATTTGGTCGCGAATAGATTTAAGACTAAACAACAAATCCTCCTTTGTCGAGTCTAAATAGTTCTAAGGACTTCACCACAACATAGGAGTTCATTAGAAGATGAAATATTTTGTGATGAAAAATACCAAAATAATTTTTATTAATTCATAATTCATGTACATATACAAAAATGAGCACAACCGTCAACAGGCTGACGATTGGCTTTGGGACACTATTCCCAACAATCTCCCACTTGGCCTAAAGCCAATTGGTGCAGTATCTAATATCCATCTTCGACTTGTAGTTGTCGAACTCCTTCACCATAATGGCTTTAGTGAATGGGTCGGCCAGGTTCTCCTTTCTGTCGATTTTCTGAAGGTCGACGTCACCTTGATCCATAATTTTTGGATGAGATGGTAGCGGTGCAGAATATGCTTCATCCACTGGTATGCCTTGGGTTCCTTCGCCTGAGCAATGGCTCCAGAGCTGTCACAGTAGAGTAGAACTGGACCAACAAGAGAGGTGCTACTCCGAGCTCGGTGATGAATTTCCTCAGCCACACCGCTTCTTTGGCAGCATCTGATGCAGCGACATACTCCACCTCGCAAACTGAATCAGCCACTGTGTGTTGCTTGGAACTCTTCTAGTAGATAGCCCCACCATTAAGGGTAAAAATAAATCCTGACACACTTTTGCTGTCATCATGATCAGACTGGAAACTAGAGTCTGTAAACCCTATAAGTCTCAAGTTCGATTCACCATAAACAAGCCACTGATCTTTAGTATTTCTTAAATACTTCAGGATGGTTTTAACAACCTTCTAGTGATTCTCCCCTGGATCAGATTGGTATCTACTCACTATCCTAGTGAGTATGCCACATCTGATCGTGTACATGTCATGGCGTACATGATAGATCCCACTGTCGAAGCATATGGAATCCTACCCATATGCTCTTTCTTTTGAGATGTTGTCGGACAATCCCTCTTCGAGAGAGAAATTCATGGCCTATCGGTAGATAGTCTTTTTTGAATTATCCATGCTGAACCTCTTCAGCATAGTATCTATGTACGTAGACTGGGATAAACCAAGCAACCTTTTAGATCTATCCCTATAGATCCTCATCCCTAGGATGTAGGAAGCTTCTCCCAAATTCTTCATGGAGAACTGTGACGACAGTCAAATCTTTATTCCCTGTAATGCAGGGACATCATTCCCGATTAAGAGAATATCATCCACATACAATACAAGAAATACCACTACTGGACCATTAGCCCACTTATAAATGCAGGGCGCTTCTCCATTCTTAACAAGGTCATATGTCTTGATCATCCTATCAAAATGTATGTTCCAACTTCGGGATGCCTGCTTAAGTCCATAAATGGACCTCTGTAGTCTGCACACCTTAGACTCATCAGTGGATGTGAATCCTTCAGGTTGTATCATATACACCTTTTCATCCAGTTCTCTATTTAGGAAAGCTGTCTTCACATCCATCTGCCAGATTTCATAGTCCAGATGGGCAGCTATCGCAAGTATAATCCGAATGGATTTGAGTATTGCCATAGGAGAAAATATCTCGTCATAGTCTATACCATAACGTAGACGATATCCCTTGGCAACCAGATGGGCTTTATAGGTTTCCACCTTTCCGTCTGCGCCCCTCTTCCTCTTGAAGACCCACTTACACCCTATGGGTTTTACTCCTTCGGGTGGGTCAACCAATGTCCACATATTGTTGACCTTCATGGACTCTATTTTGGATTTCATGGCCTCTAGCCATTTCTCAAAGTCGGATCCTTGCATTGCATCCATGTAGGTGATCGGATCCTCATCATTTTCATCAAGTTCGATAGGATCATCATCTCGGATTAAGAAACTACAGTATCTGTCCGGTTGACGTGGTACTCTACCAGATCGCCTTATGGGTGCATGAACAATGGGCTCTGGATCTGATCTAATCAAATCCAATTTAGGTTCAGCAACTTGTGTCGGTTTTTCCACCTGTCGATCTTCGTCAAGTTCGACCTTAGAGCAACAATCCCTTCACCAAGGAAATCTTTTCCAAAAAGATTGTCTTAAGGCTGACAAACACCTTTTGCTCATCAGCCAGGTAAAAATAATACCCTTTGATCTCTTTTGGGTATCCTATAAAATTACACTTGTCAGACCTAGGTCCTAGCTTGTCCGTAATTAAATGCTTAACATAAGTCGGACACCCCCAAATCCTAAGGTGCGAGAGTACTGGCTTATGTCCTATTCATATCTCATATGGTGTTTTGGTTACAGACTTACTCGAACTCTATTTAGAAGGTAACAAACCGATTTGAGCGCATATCCCCAGAAGAAGATCGACAGACTAGCAAACCCCATCATGGATCGAACCATGTCCAACAAGGTCCGATTCCTCCTTTCAGATACACCATTATGCTGTGGTATTCCAGGAGGAGTCCATTGAGAGAGAATCCCATTCTTCCCAAGATATGTCAGAAATTTATTGAAAAGGTATTCACCTCCTCGATCAGATCGAAGAGTTTTAATACACTTTTCAGTTTGTTTTTCTACCTCATTTTAGAATAGTTTGAACATTTCAAACAACTCTGACTTATGCTTCATTAAATAGACATACCCATACCTCGATAGGTCGTTTGTGAAGTGTTGGGTATAAAATACCCCCAGCCGAAGTTCGTGTCAGGAGTGACCCTCCCGAGATTCTACCGACGTCCGACCTTCGGCGACATCTTTCCGAACCTCTCCGACGGCCGAGCCTCTGCAACATTCCTGTCTTGCCGACGGATAAACACCCACCAATGTCGACCAGATTCTCTACGATGGATGGACTCCATCCAAGTTTCTATGGTGGTCGACCATCTTCTAGACTTTGTCCGAGCTCCTACGGGAGCCGGACTTCTTTTCCGAACTCAGACTGCAGGTAGACTTCGTCCGAGCTCCTACGGGAGCCGAACTTCAGCCCCAAGCTCCTATCGTAGGTGGGCCTCATCCGAATTCTGGGAAGGGCCGGACTCCGAGCCCCCACCTCAAGCGGTCTACTCCGAACATCTACCACAAGCGGTCTGCTCCGAGCTACCACTACAAGCGGTCTGCTCTGAATTTCTACTATGAGCAGTCCATGTCGGATTTCTACTGTAAGCCTCCACCTGAGCTTCTTTTGTGAGCAAACTCCTTCCAAACTTCTATTGCAGGCAGGCTTCGATCGAGCTTCCTCGACAAATGATCCCCATCCGGACTTCTATGGAGACCAGACTCCGATCGAACTTCTGTAGTGGACAGGTTCCAAACGAACTCCTATGACACACGGACTCCAGCAGCCGGACCCCTCCAGCAGATAAACCTCTCCAACGCCATCCGACATCCACTGTCGATCGACCTTCTGTCGAATTCTGCGTGAAACCGAACTTCATCTATGGAAAGCCTCTGATCGAGCTCCTACAGCAAATGACCCTCGCCTGTAGTACTAGCGCCCAAGGCACCCAACGGTGGAGGGCTCGCCAGCAACATCCGAGCTCCTCTCAGATGGAGAGCTACCTCTCACTGTCGGACACCTCAACCGAGCTTCGATCGACAGGCCTGGACTCCCTGACAGGCCACAGTAATGGCCGCGACTCTGCCCAACTTCTGTGACGGATTCCGTGTGGCTCCACCACTCTCTGACAAGTCGCGACAACAGACACTACTCCACTCCCCACGACAAGCTCCACGTGGCTCTGAACAGCCCCTGACGCCACTACTCTCCGCAACAAACTCCTTATGGCCTTGAACGGCCCACTACCAGGCAGTTACAAACGTCGCTATCAGTCTGTTGCATCCTCCGCCTATAAAAGGGGACCCCAGATATGTTATTCTCTAAGCTCTAATCTCTATCTCAAAATCTGCAAAAATTTTTGTTCGAGCACTCCATTCTTGTTGAGGCAGAGAACTGACTTGAGCATCGGAGGGTCTTGCCGGAGCAACCCCAACTCTGGTTTAGACTTCCTTTGCAGGTTCCGACAGCGACCGCGACTCCAGCTTCTCCGACGTCGATGGATCCAACAGGATTGGCGCTAGAGGAAGGGCCGCTGTCTTCGCAGTACCCTTGTTCTTAAAGAAGCACTCAATGGACCGCCTCTGGTCATCTTCTCCAACATCCTCTTCTCCTTTTTCTATTGGATCTTCGCCCAATGCCTCCCTGCAAAGCATCCACCCGACGATCCACGGCCTCCGTGGCCAGATCTCAGGCTCCGGTCTCACCTCCAATTTCCCAGGCTCCTCCTCCTCTGGCAATGATGGTTGGCACGGGCAATTCGACCTACTGGTTCAGCAGGTCAGAGGCCTCACTGAAGCGGTGCAGGCCATGCAGCAGCAGCAACAGCCGCAGGCATCAGTGCGACTGGAGAGAACGTCACCGAAACTCCAAAATCCAACGGTAGGACGGGCCACTTGGGCCAGTCGCCCCGCCTTTCCCGAAAAGATGAATCCGAGGGTGGAGAGCCCTCAGTCAGATCACGATTCTATTCCTGGAAGATCTCTACTTCCATTCTGCTAGAAGACCCTTGAGACCCATAGTCGAGAGGATTTCCTGGATCGAAGGCTCCAGGAGATGAACCAGTGGATCGAAGAACTCCACCATGCTCCCCTCGCTTATGGTGAGGATATTTGTACAGATCCTCCCTTCTCTCAAATGATCATGCAGGAACCGATCCTGCCAAACTTTAAGCTCTCTCAATTTGAAAGCTATGACGGAACTTCGGACCTAGTTGACCACCTGGAGGCCTTCCGGACAATGATGCTACTCCATGGCACGCCAGACGCCATCCTGTGCCGAGCTTTCCCATCCACCTTGAAGGGAGCAGCGAGAAACTGGTACTCAGTGCTGAAGTCAGGTACCATCTTTTCCTTTGATCAGATGAGCCACCAGTTTATGGCTCATTTTGTTAGCAGCCAGCATCCCCGGAGGGGTTCGAAGTCCCACATCAACATCAAGCAGAGGGAGGGGGGTCCATCCGAGCTTACGTCAATCGTTTCAACGTCACCGCGTTAGAGGTCCGAAATTTGGACCAATCGGTCGCGATGGCCACTCTGAAAGGCGGCCTTCAAAAGAACGACCTTCTATTCTCCCTGGAAAAGAAGTACCCCAGGGATTTTGCCAATTTACTGGCTTGGGCCGAAGGATACATCCGAGCAGAAGAAGCCTTCAAGATGAAGGATGAGGAGATCGCGAGAGAGCGGCAGGCAGGCGACTCCAGCAAGCCCGCAGTTGAAAGAGGGCCGAGTGAAGCTCGACCACGTTCTCGGACTCCTCCCAGGCATAAGCACACCTAGACTCCTCCTCGAGCATGCAGGCAGAGAAACCCGGACCGCAGGGTTTGTTGGGGCTCTCCCCCAGGAAGATTCTGCAGCTATGCCCCCCTCAACGCATCGAAAACCCAGATGTTGATGGAGGTCAGGGAGCAGCTCCCAAGACCAGAAAGGATGGGCACACACCCCAGGAAGCACAATCCTAACAAGTTCTACCTCTACCATCGTGACCACGGCCATGACACAGAGGAATGCATTCAACTCTGAGATGAAATCAAGGAGCTCATCAGACGAGGTCAGCTCGACAGATTCATTCGACGTCGGCCTGAGGATAGAGAGGATCGGCCAAGGGCCCTGCCATAACCTGAGCCGCTGAGGAGGAAGAGCAGCCTGGAGATCGGCCTCCAATTGGGATCATCAACTCCATCTCTGGAGGACCTCGACGGGGAGCAAATCTTCTACGACCATGGGATTTGAAAAATCTGTAAATGTATTACTAACGACTTTGCTTTAAATCAAGATTCCTTTCAGATTTGCATATCTTTCCCTTTTGGCATGGACTCGTAACGACAGGGGATAACCCCTTCAGACAACGAAAACAAAGCCATGTTAGGAACAGGAGGAGAACCTTATCCTAACATGGGCAAAGTTAAAGTCGATTATTTTAAGATCGGACTGGGGGAGAGGCCCATATAACGCCCTTATATGCCCCCACAGCCCTGTTAGGGACAGGAGGAGAACCTCACCCTAACATGAGCAAAGTCGAAGGCCCGATTACTTTTAGACCGGATGGGGGGAGAGGCCCTACAATGCCCTTATGTGCCCCCACAGCCCTGTTAGGGACAGGAGGAGAACCTCGCCCTAACATGAGCAAAGTCGAAGGCCCAGTTCTCCTTAGATCGGATGGGGGGAGAGGCCCTGCAACGCCCATATGTACCCCCACAGCCCTGTTAGGGACAGGAGGAGAATCTTGCCCTAACATGAGCAAAGTCGAAGGCCCGATTCTCCTTAGATCGGATGGGGGGAGAGGCCCTGCAACGCCCATATGTGCCCCCACAGCCCTGTTAGGGATAGGAGGAGAACCTCGCCCTAACATGAGCAAAGTTGAAGGCCCGATTCTCCTTAGACCGGATGGGGGAGAGGCCCTGCAACGCCCATATGTGCCCCCACAGCCCTGTTAGGAATAGGAGGAGAACCTCATCCTAACCTTAGTTGAAATTGACTACATCAGGAATAGGAGGAGGACCTCATCCTGACGCCAACTAAGATCCGATCATTCAAGACCAGATAAGAAAAAGAAAACCTTCTTGATGGCCCCTCCGCGCTCCCGTGACCCCGCTAAGAGCAGAGGGAAAACCCTCACTCGAGAAAAAAAAAAGAAAAAAGGAGGAAAGTTAGAAAAGAAAGCGATGAACTACACTAGCGACAAATAAAAAATATGTTACATAAAAGATACAGGGGACTTCGTCTCAGCGAGGATGGAGATTCTTATCAAAAATTCCTAATCTCCAAGAGGGCTCTCAACACAGGCCAAGGATAAGACGGCTTCCTTAAGACGACGAGAAGTTCAGACCCCCGAGCTCGAACTTTGAAAGGAAGTATCAAACTCGAGTGGCCCCAGATAAATCTACGGCCATAAACAAAAAGGACAGGTCAATACGACGACGATTGGGTACCTTCGAATGACATCGATATCGAGCAAGACAAAAATCGAAAGAAGTTCGGCAAACGACAACTCAACACATGAGTAGAAGAGGTAATGAAAAATTTTTTTTTCACTTCATTAGCTAAGTATGCATTACAAAGCCCTTAAGGCCGAAAAAGAAAGATGACAAGAAAAGCAAGCCAATGTGGCGACGGCCAGGAACCTTCAGACAACATTGACATCGAATGAGACAAAGAATGAAAGAAGTCTGGCGGATGACAATTCAACACAACGCACGGACAAGGTAACAAAAAATATCCTTTTCATTTCATTAACAAGGTATACGTTATAGAGCCCAGAAGGCTCAAAAAAAAAAAAATGACAAGAACAGAAAAAGAGGACACATAGAAGGACAGAAGGCAAAAAGAGCCCTAAGGGGGCCCGACTTCTTCCGACTTCGAACTTTCGGCTTCGACCCTCATCAGGGAGTGCCTTAAGCTTTCGACTTTTCTTCTAATTCTTTCTCCCTTATTAGCATCTTCAGATACCTCCGATGAAATCGTTGGCTTTCATTCTCCGCCTCTCGGAGCCTTTTTCTCAGGACCTCAGACTCTGCCTCTGCGTCCTTGACCGCCTGCTGCTCATATACCAGCTGGATCTTCAACTGCTGCAGCTCGATCCTTCCCTCCCCAAGGGTGACGGATAGCTCTTCTATGGTTCCTCTCAGGAATTGGAGTTCGTCAGGATCCCGAACAGGGACGAACTGGACTCCTTCAGATAATTGCCTTTGAAGGTGGGCAACCTCGTCGGTCGCCATCCTGAGCTTCCTCCTGTAGTCGTCCACCTACTTGCACCAGCCGGCCTGGTATGCATTGTAGTCCACCTCGGTGTCCTGGAGCTGTTGCTGAATGTCGGAGAACTTCTTCGACCATTCTCGATCATGGTCGGCCCGAGTCAAAAGCTAGGACGAGCCTCCTTCCAGCTGGCCGATCTTCTCCCGTGCAACCGACAGCTCCGCTCCAAGAGAGCTGATCTTGGAAGCCTGAGCCCAAGATTGATCGCTGGCACACTTCTTATGTTCCTCGAGCTCCTTCTTGAAGTTCATCTTCCTCCGGCTGTAATCCATGATCCCTTTCACGTTGAGGTTCCGAAAGTAGGTGGCCTCCGCAGTGGCCTCTGAGTGGCTCTCCCTCAGCCTGTGAAGTTCGTCCTCCATCTCCCTCAATTTTTTTGTTAAATGACGGACTTTCTTCCTCAGATGTTGGATTGTGGACCTCAGCAGAACTCCTTGTGGCAAAGGAAGCACTTCGGCAGGACACTACCATCAGGAGACAAAAGCGTAAAGACGTGGCTCATTGCAAAAAGCAAAAGAAAAGAGAAGGGAAGTTCCCCATAAGGAGGAGCTCAATTTTATTGATTGAATGTCTCTTAAAGACAAAAGGAAAAAGAAAAATCATAGTGAAAGAAAAATACAAAGTCAGAGGTCTAAGACCTCCGAAGCAGGAGTTGGGAAGCTCGTGTTCTTGGAAGGGGGGCTGCGGTGGCAGCGACAGTAGGAGAGGGCATGGCTTCATCTTCAAATGCCTCATCCAAGAAGTTAAAGTCGAGCTCGAAAAATTTCTTGACCATCTTCTCTTGGTATAGCTCGAATCCTTTGATGAATGCATCTTGGCCGAACTTGACATTCAGGTCCCTCATTTCAGCGGAAGCCTTGAACTCCTCCACCGCTTAGCCCCTGGCCTCCGAGATCAGAATCAAAATCTGCTCCGTCAAATTTGCGACCTCGGCCTCTGCCTTCCTCACCATCTCCTCCGAGGCCTGTTATTCTTTCTCAAGTGCCTCTTGGAGGTTGGCTACCTCAGTACCCTTTTCCTTGAGGCGGGTGGCCTCGGCCCGACAACCTTCCTCCATCTGGATAGCATCCCTCCTCGCCTTGTTCATCGCCTCAATGTTGGTGAGGAGCTGGTGTCCGATCTGCAAGGGCGGTCAGAAGGTCAGAATGAAAGCTGAGAAGTTATTTGAATGAAGGAACGAGGGGAAGGAGGAAAGTGAATCGGCTTACCTCGAGAAAGGACCTCAGAGAGTCCCAAACCCGCTGTTCAGGATCGGCACGAATGATCCTCTGGACGACTTCGGGCACCAACAGGACTTTCAGGCAGAATGAAACTCCCAGAGGGAGAAGGGCGGGTTTAAATAGACCCTGGGATCCGACGTTATAATGATCGTGGATCTCTCCAGGCTGACCCATGTTCGCCACATGTCCCACTCACCACAGCAGGTGGCTAAAAGTGGTTGATAGCTGGCAAGGCCATTACTGCATCATACCTGGGCCAACGCCCCAGCAAAAATTTTGAAAAGTCTCTTCGGATCGCCCTGATTTGAAAAGACCCCAGCACGCGCGCATTAAATGCCAAAATATTTGAGGGCGATCGTGCATAGGATTCAAAGGAGCAACTTCGGCTGTGAAAATTTTTCTATACTTCCTTCATTTGAAACTCAAACTCGAAAGTAGGGGGACTAGTGTTGGGTATAAAATACCCCCCAGCCGAAGTTCGTGTTAGGAGTGACCCTCCCAGGATTCTACCGGCGTCCGACCTTCGGTGATATCTTTTCGAACCTCTCCGGCGGCCGAGCCTCCACAACGTTCCCAAGTCCTACCGACGGATAAACCCCCACCAGTGTCGACCAGATTCTCCATGATGGACGGACTTCATCCAAGTTTCTATGGTGGTTGACCACCTTCTAGACTTCATCCGAGCTCCTATGGGAGCCGGACTTCTTCCCCGAACTCAGACTGCAGGTAGACTTCGTCCGAGCTCCTACGGGAGCCAATCTTTAGCTCCAAGCTCCTATCGCAGGTGGGCCTCATCCGAATTCTGGCAAGGGTAAGACTTCGGGCCCCCACCACAAGCGGTCTACACCGAACTTCTACCACAACCGGTCTGCTTCGAGCTACCACTACAAGCGGTCTGCTCAGAATTTCAACTACGAGCGGTCCACGTCGGATTTCTACTGTAAGCCTCCACCTAAGCTTCTATTGTGAGCGAACTCCTTCCGAACTTCTATTGCAGACAGGCTTCGACCGAGCTTCCTCGACAAATGATCTCCATCCAGACTTCTATGGAGACCGGACTCCGACCAAACTTCTGTAGCGGACAGGTTTCGGATGAACTCCTACGACACACAGACTCCAGCAGTCGGACCCCTCCAGCGGATGAACCTCTCCAGCACCATCCGACATCCACTGCCGGTCGACTTTCTGTCGAATTCTGCATGAAACCGAACTTCGTCTATGGAAAGCCTCTGACCGAGCTCCTACAGCAAATGATCCTCGCCTGCAATACTAGCACCTAAGGCACCCAATAGTGGAGGGCTCGCCAGCAACATCCGAGCTCCTCTCAGATGGAAAGCTACCTCTCTCTGTCGGACACCTCAACCGAGCTTCGATCGACAGGCCTGGACTCCCTGACAGGCCATAGTAATGGCCACAACTCTACCCCACTTCCTGTGATAGATTCCACGCGGCTCCACCACTCTCTGGCAAGTCGCGATAACAGACACTACTCTACTCCCCGCGACAAGCTCCACGTGGCTCTGAACTGCCCCTGACGCCACTACTCTCCACAACAAACTCCTTATGGCCTTGAACGGCCCACTACCAGGCGGTTACAAATGTCGCTATCAGTCTATTGCATCCTCCGCCTATAAAAAGAGAATCCCAGATACGTTATTCTCTAAGCTCTAATCTCTATCTCAAAACTCTACAAAAATTTTCATTCGAGCACTCCATTCTTGTTGAGGCAGAGAACTGACTTGAGCGTCGGAAGGTCTTACCGGAGCACCCCCAACTCTAGTTTAGACTTCCTTTGCAGGTCCCGACGGCGACCGCGACTCCCTCGACTCCAGCTTCTCCGACGTCGATGGATTTTTGCACCAACATAAAGTTATAAAGTAGAAATATCCATCTCTTGCACTTGAGCTCATGGGTCCACATACATCAGAATGTACCAGACCCAAGAGTTCACTGGCTCGCTCACCTTTTTCAGTAAAAGATGACTTGGTCATTTTACCAAGAAGACAGGACTCACAGGTTGAAAATGTTGTGATCCAGGTGGTGTGCCCAAGGCCCAGAGGACCAAGACTAAGGCCAAGGTCCATCATTCATGAGGGCTTCATGTAGGCTCTAGGGCTAGTTGGGTCCTAGGTTGAAAGGCTGTGGGCCTTTCGGGTTCTTGAAGTCTAGGTTATGTGGGCCTCAAGGGACCAACTCTTTATGGGCTAGGTCTAGGCCCTGGATAGGTGAGATTAGATCGAGTCATGGGTGTACATGGGCTTGGGTTAACCTAATCTCCCATAGAGTTGGTCAAGGGAGTTTTGGGTTTGGGTCACTTAACCCTGTGTTTATATATACATGTACTTGTATAGGTTTGATCAAGCCAAGTAATACACAACTCTTTCTCCCAATTATCTCTCTCTCTTCTCCCTCTCTCTCCAACAATTCTACACACCCCAGGAGCAAGAAACCCTAGGGTTTCTTGCCGCCAGGTCCCAAAAAGGTAGGTGAAGCAAAGAGGTGCTAGCTCTCTCCCCCTTTGTGCCGCCTACCAGATCTGCTCTCCCCCTCTTGCAGTCACCCAAGTATCAGGTCCAGGACCTAAAATCTCTTGAGAAGAGGTTGGTACAAGTCCCTCTCAGATCTGGAGTTGATCTGAGGTCGTTTGAGGCACGGGTGAGATCTCCATCAACAGATCTACAGGAAAGGCTGCAGCAGGATAGATATGCAAGGTCTGTCTTCATCTACCTTCTTCCCTATCTAGAATATCCTGATTCAAGATCTACAAATTGAAAGACCTCGATCCAAGCCTGATCTAGTTGGGTACTAGATCTTGGATTTTTTAAAGGTGAGCTTAGAGGCATTCTTCATCTGGAACGAAAGGCTGACGAAGAAGACAGCAACCAGGCTGATTTCGTCAAGTGCCTTTGATCGAGTCCAGAAGTCTCCAGATTTATTCGTTGCTAGTTCTACTACACCCAAGGTCCATTGGAGGAGCCAGGATCATGCTCCAATAGTTGGTATCAGAGCCACGGTGGTGAGGAAGCGGTTCCAAGCATGAGAGTTTGAAGATCCCAAGTGCTGAAAATTTTCAACAAGGTACCATCAAGGTATATTCTACAATTCTTGATTTTATATTGCTTGTTTGGCTTGGATCCAGTCATGGGCAGCAATATGAAGGTCAATTTTGAGAAGTTTGATGGCAAGAAAGATTTTTTCATGTGGAAAATCCGGGTGGAGGATCTTCTGGTGCAAGCAGATCTGGATCAGGCTTTGGATGAGAAGCCTGAGGGAATGACAGATAGATAGTGGGCATCGTTGGAGAAGAAAGCATGCTCGGTGATCAGAGGATGTTTGGTGGATGCGGCATTGTATTCAATGCTGGAAGAAAAGACCCCGAAGGGCCTTTGATCGAAGTTGCACACCATGTATATGGGGAAGAATATGTGCAACAAGCTAATACAGAAGAAGAGGTTGTACAGTCTTCGGATGCAAGAGGGATCTGATGTGATTGGCCACATTCAGAGGTTCGACCAGTTGTGCACGGAGTTGATGAATATTGGGGTGAAGCTGGATGAGGAGGATAAGTCCCTGTTGTTTTTGTGTTCACTGCCAGGATCATATGACTCTTTGGTGACTACACTGCTCTACGGCAAGGAGACTCTAGAATATGAGGACATGGTCTCAGTGCTGAGGTCTAATGAGCAAAGAAAAAAGTTGACCAGAGATTGGGCTCCCCAGGAGGGTTTGGCAGTAGTGGAGAGGACAGGTAGAGGCAGAGGCAGAAGCAAGTCCAGGGGGCGGTCCAAGTCCAGAAAGGGAAAGAAAGAGATGAAATTCTTCTAGTGCAATGAGTTTGGGCACTTCAAGCGAGAATGTCCACTATGGAAGAGCAAGAAGGGAGAAAGAAGTGGCTCAGAATCAGTGAGTGCAGTTGCTGGGCAGCAGGTGGAGGATGATCTACTTGTGGTATCAGATGGTCACAGGCATTACACAGAGGAGTGGACACTAGACTCTGCGTGCTCACATCACTACACACCACACAGGTCTTGGTTTGCGACATACACCAAGACAGATGAGGGATCAGTGACTCTAGGAGACAATCATCCTTGCAAGGTGGCTGGGATAGGGACAGTCAGGGTGAGGATGTTTGATGGGATTATGAGGATATTGACAAATGTAAAACACATTCTGGAGCTGGAAAAGAATCTGGTGTCACTAGGATACTTGGAGCGCAGTGGATACAGCTTCAGCAGTAGGGCTAGAAGCGGAGTACTGAACATCTCCAATGAAGCTATGGTAGTGATGAAAGGCAGGAGGTTGGACAACAACCTCTATCACATGGAGGGATCTGTGGTGATCGGAGAGTCTGATGCAGCAGCTGCAGCACAGGACCAGCAGGGGGCTTACAGGATGTGGCACTACCGCCTAGGCCACATGGGTGACAAGGGGCTGAGGGAGTTGAGCAGGAGAGGACTCATCTCTGATCTGGAGGATGGTGCTACAGGGGAGATCTGTGAGCCTTGCCAGATGGGAAAGTAGAGGAGAGTTCAGTTCAACATCAGTACAACCCGCAGTGCAGCCCCTCTGGAGTTAGTACACACGGATGTGTGGGGACCAGCCCCAGTTTCAGCTAGGAATGGGGCCAGATACTTCATGACCCTGATTGATGATTTCTCAAGAAAACTCTAGATTTACTTCATGAGAGAAAAGTCAGAGGTCTTCACCAAGTTCAAGATCTGGAGAGCTGAGGTGGAGAAGGAGCAGGGGAGGAGCGTGAAGTGTCTGAGGTCAGACAATGGCGGGGAGTACACCAGCAGAGAGTTCCAGGACTACTGTGAGGAGTGTGAGATCAGGAGATACTTCTTAGTTAAGGGGACTCCACAGCAGAATAGGGTGGCCGAGAAGATGAACAGAATACTTCTGGAAAAGGCACAATGCATGAGGCTGCAGGTAGGGCTTCCAAAGGAGTTCTGGGTTGACACAATTGACGCAGCGGGTTACTTGGTCAATTGGTCACCTCACACCAGGTTGGATGGCAGGCTTCCAGAGAAGGTGTGGTCTGGGAGGACAGTTGGGCTGGGCCATCTACGGGTATTTGGGTGCACGGCCTGTGTGCGCATTGGAGCTGGTGAGCGGAGCAAGCTAGACGCCAGATCACGTAAGACGGTGTTTCTAGGCTATCCATGAGGAGTTAAGGGATACAAGCTATGGGATCGCTTGGAAAAGAAGGTCATCATTAGTCAGGATGTGACTTTTGATGAGGAGTCAGTCCTATGGAGGCGAGCAGGCATGGAGGAGCAACAGGAGCAGGAGGAGGTCCAGTAGGGCGCTGCTGGACAGCTTGTCTCTTTAATTTTACCTCTTGCAGGTACTACGGGAGGACGTGACATTCAGGTGAAGAACCTACCTAAGGTGTCTCCACAGGTGGAGAGGACTCGGATGGATGATCGAGGCGGAGAGGTCCAGCAGGAGCAAGCTGGATCGAGGACTGATATCGGTGTTGCCCTACACAAGCCCAAGAGGACCATCAGGCAACCAGACCGATATGGCTTCGAGGAGACACTGTCATATGCCCTGGTGATAGTGAATGGAGACCCATATATGTATCAGGAGGCTATTGAGAGCCAGGATAGAGAGCAGTGGGTCCAGGCGATGTCCGAGGAGATGCAGTCTCTCCACGAGAACCAGACGTGGCGATTGGTGCAGTTGCCACAGGGGAAGAGGCCCATTGGCTGCAAATGGGTCTACAGTCGCAAGGAAGGGCCTTCAGAGTAGGGAGGTATCAGATTCAAGACAAGATTAGTGGCCAAGGGATACTCCCAGAAGGAAGGCATCGACTTCAATGAGATCTTTTCTCCCGTTGTCAGACATACTTCCATCAGAGTGTTGCTGAGCATTGTAGCAGCTCAGGATTTAGAGCTGGAGCAGATGGATGTCAAGAAGGCATTCCTCCATGGGCATTTGGAGGAGAGGATTTACATGGAGCAGCCACCCGATTTCAGGGATCCAGGATCAGAGGAAAAGATTTGTTTATTACAGAAGTCGCTGTACGGGCTAAAGCAGTCGCCGACGCAATGGTACAAGCGGTTCAACTCCTATGTGCGCAGCATTGGACTTTCCAGGTGCGAGTTTGATCCCTGTGTTTATGTTCAGTCTCTTGAGGATGGTTCTAGGGTGTTCCTACTCTTGTATGTGGATGACATGCTTATAGCATGCAAGAGTAGGAAGGTTGTGCAGGATCTGAAGGCATCCTTATCTCAGGAGTTTGAGATGAAGGATTTGGGCCCTGCAAGGAAGATCCTAGGCATGGAGATTTTTAGAGACCGAGCCCGGAGGGTGCTGCATCTATCTCAGGGGGGCTACATACAGAAGGTCTTAGAGAGGTTCGGAATGAAGGGAGCAAAGCCGGTGGAGCTGCCACTTGCCGGTCACTTTAGCCTCTCGAAGACCATGGTGCCACAGACTGAGGTTGAGGCTCAGGAGATGGAGAAGGTTCCTTATGCTTCAGGAGTTGGGAGCTTGATGTATGCGATGGTCTGTTGTAGGCCAGACATCGCTCATGCAGTGAGTCAGGTTAGCAGGTTCATGGCGCAGCCTGGTAGGGAGCATTGGAGAGCTCTGAAGTGGATATTCAGATACCTGGCGGGTTCAGTTGGAGTTGGCATCTACTACGGATAGCGAGGAGGTGCAGTGGGATACTCTGACATGTCCAAGGAGGCTCAGGGGCTGATTGGCGGTTATGTAGATGTAGACTTCGGTGGAGATATGGATACTCGGAGGTCTACGACATGCTTCATCTTTAGCCTGTATGGAGGTCCTATTTCTTGGAGATCGATTCTGTAGCCTATCACGGCCCTATCCACTACAGAGGCGGAGTACATCGGGCTGACAGAAGCAGCTAAGGAGGCAATTGGCTAAAAGATTTGTTGACGGAGATGGGCCTTACTCAGGAGGCCATTAGAGTGCATTGTGATAGCCAGAGTGCACTTCTATTAGCACAGAATTCAGTCTATCATGCAAGGATAAAGCACATCGATATTCAGTATCATCGGATCAGGGAGCTTGTGGAGGATGGCGAGGTGGAGCTGGTAAAGGTACACACCAAGGAGAACCCAGCTGATGCACTTATAAAGGTACTTCCATGGGACAGCTTTCAGAGATGTGTTGAGCTGATGTAGCTGATAGATAGAGTGGAGCTGGTTGAGGCCTTGGGACACCAAGGTGGAGATTGTTGTGATCCAGGTGGTGTGCCCAAGGCCCAGGGGACCAAGGCTAAGGACAAGGTCCATCATTCATGAGGGCTTCATGGAGGCTCTAGGGCTAGTTGGGCCCTAGGTTGAAAGGCTGTGGGCCTTTCGGATTCTTGAGGTTTAGGTTATGTGGGCCTCAAGGGACCAACTCTTTATGGGCTAGGTCTGGGCCTAGAATAGGTGAGATTAGGATGAGTCATGGGTGTTCATGGGATTGGGTTAACCTAATCTCCCATAGAGTTGGTCAAGGGAGTTTTGGGTTTGGGTCACTTGATCTTGCGTTTATATATACATGTACTTGTATAGGTTTGATCAAGCCAAGTAATACACAACTCTTTCTCCCAAGTCTCTCTCTCTCTTCTTCCTCTCTCTCCAGCAATTCTCCATGCCCCAAGAGCAAGAAACCCTAGGGTTTCTTGCCACCAGGTCCCAAAAAAGCAGGTGAAGCAAGGAGGCGCTAGCTCTCTCCCCCTTTGTGCCGCCTACCAGATCTTGTCTCCCCCTCTTGCAACCACCCAAGCATCAGGTCTAGGACCTAGAATCTCTTGAGAAGAGGTTGGTACAAGTCCCTCTCAGATCTGGAGTTGATCTGAGGTCGTTTGAGGCATGGGTGAGATCTCCATCAACAGATCTACAGGAAATGCTGCAGCAGGACAGATCTGTAAGGTTTGTCTCCATCTACCTTCTTTCCTATCTAGAATGCCCTGATTTAAGATCTATAAATTGGAAGACCTCAGTCCAGGCCTGATCTGGTTGGGTACCAGATCTTGAATTTTTTAGAGGTGATCTTAGAGGCGTCTTCATCTAGAATGAAAGGCTGACGAAGAAGACAGCAACCAGGCTGATTTCGTCAAGTGCCTTTGATTGAGTCCAGAAGTCTCCAAATTTGTTTGTTGCTGGTTCCGCTGCACCCAAGGTCCATGGGAGGAGCCAGGATCATGCTCCAATAGAAATGATTCACAATCACCTACTTCAAGAATTTTTCTTGAGCCAACTTGTTTATCCTGTTCTTATTGATATGACCTAGCCTACAGTGCCAAAGATAGACTTCTGACATATTATCTATTCTAGGGTATTTACCGGAGTTTGATCCACATTAACAGGTTGTGATAGAAAGTAAATTCTATTATAAAGTTATCTAATAAACATTATAACACCATTCAAAATGATATTGCAAACATTTCTTTTTATTAAAAATTGATAACCGTTCATGGCCAAAAGGCCTACAGAAATAATATTTAATAAAAAGCTTGGACAATAGTGACATTCACTCAAAATTATATTTCGAGAATTGATTACAAGGTTCATGATTCCTAATGCTAGAACTAGAACTTTGCTTCCATCTCCAACGTTCAAGAATCTCTCACCTTCATCAAATCTCCTACTGACCTGCAGACCTTGCATCGAATTGCAAATATGATAAGGGCTTCCGGTATCCAATACCCAGGCAGTAGTATCACAAATAAAAAAGTTGCAAGGTATTATCATATAAGTACCTTGCTTCTTCTTTGGCCTATTTGGGTCTAGTGAGGCAATGTATAGAGGACAGTTCCTCTTCCAGTGCCCCTGCTTCTTGCAAAAGAAGCACTCCGTCTGGCTCTGGTCGGGCTTGCGCTTCTTGGTCTGACCTTGTGCAGACGTCCCAGCATGCAGCTACACCTTCTTATTCTTCTTCTTATTCTTTTTCCCTTTCTTAAAGGGTCAACGACCAGAAGAAGATCCTCCCACAACATTCACTGACTCCTTATGGAGCTGGTGATCCTCCTTAAAGTTCTGCAGCAACCCCAACAAGCCGTGGTAGTTCACTGCAGGCTTTGTCATTCGAAAATGAGTAAGGGAAGGAAGGACTTGGACAGAGAATTAAAGATCGCATCCTTATCGAGCTACTCGTGCAGGGAAAAACCCAGTTTACTTAGGTGCTCAATCATTTCGATCATGTACAGTACATGATCAGTGACTGAGGCTCCATCCCTCATCCGAGCATTGAAAATGGCACAACTAGTTTTGTGCCTTTCAACATCGTCAGGCGTGCCAAAAGAGTCATTCAATATTTGAAGCATCTCCTATGGCTGGGCATTCTCGAACCTACGGCTGAACTCATCATTCATTGTCGCCAGCATTATGCACCGGATGTTGGTGCGATCGTTGAGCCACTTCTGGTAAGTGTCTCAGACCGTCCCTCTAGCATTCAGGGCTGGCTCCTCAGGTGTCGGATCCGTTACTACATAAAGGATCCGCTCATGCTCAAGGATGATTTTTAATTTTGATACCAGCTATCAAAATTAGGTCCCATGAGCTTGTCATTATCTAATAATGATCGGAGCGACAGGGTAGTGGCCATAGCTGTATAAAGGAAAATCAGACCTATATTAGTACATAAATTATTAATACTAAAAATTTGGACTTTAGTCTAAAGTTTCTCCTAGTATTTTTACGAATTGGTAGCCTCAACCTCCAATTTGAGGAATTACTTTAATTCCTTAGTGGGTACTAGAATCCACACAGACTACACATGAGTCCAACTTTGGTTGGTCAACCCATGTGCATCTATGGATAGGTTCATAACCAATTATTTCTCTAAACAACTTCTAGTAATTAATTTTGCCCCAGAACCTAATCAGTAGGCTTTGGCCTCCACTGAAAAAATCTGGTTAGGTCCAACCATCAACATGATTTGATTTAGTGAATCGGACCAATAAATGATCAAGCCCGACTTTGGTCGGCCAACCTAACCACCATCAGAAAGACTCAAACCAAATTATCATACTATGAATGATAATTTCATTAGTCAATAAGCACCAGGCCTTTGGGCCTCCAATGATTATTAAACTAATGGACTCATTATCACTCACTTAATGGGAGGCTATGACTTAGTTATCAATATAACTTAATCATTTTTAGGACCTAATAATTTTTGAGGATTTTATTAAAGAATCAAAGAGAAGAAAATATCCAGCCAATTTTAATCCTCCCACTGACTTCACCAAGTCAGATTAAAAAGGATTTACTTAAAGCTGGCATTAGGAGCACCTAAATTAGTCAAACTGATTTACCTAATGACATGGGTGAGCCCTAATCACCAAGTGATCTAATCAAAACCTAATTCACCAGGTTGGCTAGGTAAGTGAGATCAGTGGTGGGGATAAGCCATTAACTCGTCAGAGATCAAATCACTGCGAGTAGCTCCCGCTTAAAAACCACTGGTCAAATTGCCAAACTTACCTTAGACACCAACTGGTTCATTAGTTTTAATTTGATCAACTTAGTAAATAGGGTTCCACCACGTAGCCATGAATTAAGTCCATCTTGGTCTAGTTAAAGACATGGACCCATTCAACTACAACTATTGGAGTTGAGTCTAGAGTATCCTTGACCTAGTCTAATTCAACTTTTGATTAGATTTGATGAATTACTCTAATTTAGTCCATTTCTTTAAGCTAACCTTAGGTCTAACCCAATTATGGACCTAATCCATCTAACCCATTGACCCACAAGTTTATGCAATTGTCTTAGGTCTTAATTCATAATTCTAGACCTACTAGACAATACTTAATTCTTTTAATTAAGTATTTGAGCTAATGGGTCAGGGTTTGGTATTTCGAAAATAATTTTTAAATTTGAAAAGTTTTATTTTTTGTTCACCAAATATGTTGACTCATTACACAAATAGATCAGCACATTTCATAAATAGCAATCCTATTGCTAATTACATAACAAAAAATAACTCAATCAAAATAAATCATGAAAATACATTTCGCTACTTCATCTGCATGGGATATAATTGCATCGACACCCCTAATGCCATAGGAGACCCCATCGAATAGGAAGAGAGGGCCTTTAAATCCTATTTTTCTCCTATGACCGGACGGTCATGGCAACCAACCCAATTCGATTACTTGCTACTTGGATCAAGTATATCTAAATATACCAATTTCAAAATTTAAATTTTAAATTTTAAATTTCAAATTTT
This sequence comes from Elaeis guineensis, assembly GCF_000442705.2. NCBI lineage: Eukaryota > Viridiplantae > Streptophyta > Magnoliopsida > Arecales > Arecaceae > Elaeis > Elaeis guineensis. The sequence continues at coordinate 94,700,252 of NC_026000.2, forward strand.
AAATTTTGAATTTCAAATTTCAAACAAATTTCAAATTTCAAATTTCAAATTTCAAATTTTAAATTTTAAATTTTAAATTTTAAATTTCAACCAAATTTCAAATTTTAAATTTTTGAATTTCAAATTTTTGAATTTTAAATTTTGAATTTCAAATTTCAAAATTCAAATCTCAAATTTTGAATTTCAAATTTTTGAATTTTGAATTTCGAACAACTTTCAAAATTCAAATTTCAAATTTTAAATTTCAAATTTTAAATTTAAACTTTAGATTACAACTTAATCTACGCATGCAAATATATATATCATATCTAAGAACCTGTTCTGATACCATTTGTGGAGAAATTCTGTGCAGGGGTAAAATGATAATTTTAAAACTTTTTCAAAATCACTATTTTACAGTGAAAATTTTTAGTTAATCTAATTAATTAATAAGAATTTACCTTACACTAGGATCTAAATATGATATATAGCATGCATGCATTTAAATTTGAAATTCGAATTTGAACAGTAAACACTTTACTGTAATGTGTTCAGAACACAATACCTTTGTGCGGGTAGTAGATTGCCGCAATCTGATCATCATCGAGAGAGTTTGATCGATGTGATATAGCCACACAGCATGTTTGGCCTCTGTGGATCATCCACACGAAGCTTCCAGTCTGATCGACTCCTCACGAGTGCTAGCTCGTTGTAGAGCCCTTTCGACGGTCGATGCTGATCAAACTCCTTCGATCGATATCTGTCGATTTTTTGGATGCTCTGGATCATCAGTAGATATGCTTGATAGGATGTTGAAGATCTTCCTAAAATTTGGTGGGCTCACGACACTCGTAGCTCACCTTCTCACTTCCCAAACTCCAGGCTGAAACCCTGAAGAACTCACTGAAACCTTGCGCACACTTTTTCTTTCTTTTCTTTTTTTTTCTCTCGGAAGGATATAGACCTTCACCTTGCACACAAGGATTCCTCACGCCCATATTTTTTCTCCAAAATTTTTCTTGCACACGCCCCACTCTTCTCCTCCTTTTAAAACAACAACCAAGGTCTTATCCATGTGAGAGGATAAAGATGAGTAATTGCACATTTGAATTCAAATCAAATTTTGAATTCAAATGGAAACTAATTTATCCCTATTCACTAAGGGCGTGAGAAGAGGAGGGCGTGGCATAATTTGTGCATGAGTGATTTCATGAGAAATATTTTCTCATGTAATAAATGGGGCGCTAAAAGAGGATAAGGTCAAGGTGCTAAGATTGGTTGCTCATTCAAATTCAAACTTTGTTTTGAATTTGAATGGCCAACCAATTATTCTTATCCACTCATTTGGCACATTAAAGTCGGGTGTGAGGAGGGCTTTGTGTGAAGAAAAATTCATGAGAACTTCCTTCTCGTGAATTCAAATGGGGGCAGTGGAAGTGAGGTGGCACAGGGAGAATGGGTCAAGGTGGTTTCATTATTTAAACCAACCTAATTGAACCAAATAAGTTAGGCCCAATTAGAATAATTTAAACCCAACTAAATTAGGTTTAATTAGGCTCAATAAAATCTTAATCAAATCAAGAATTGATTAAGCCCAACTCCTGATCAAATCAGGGACCAAACCATCTCGACGATTAGGTCAACTCTTAACCTAATCGGGTCAAACCCAACTGAATCCAATTCAATTAGACTTGATCCAAAAATAATTACTCAATCAAATTGAGTTAATTAGTGATCAAATCACTAGGTAAACCTCTCATAAATATTGAGTCTAAATCTGATGGGTAATCGGGCATCAGAATTCATCGATATGTAACCCTGATCGAAGAGTCCCAAACCAGTGGGACTCTTGACCCCGATACACAAAATGTGTGGGACTCATGATCAGAGAATCTTGATTCTCGATCATAGAGTCCCAGACATGTAGGACTCATAGTCTACGAGCATTAGGACTCTTCATCAGCCATCAGATCAGATAGGAACTCTAATGTGTGTGACCCCGCAGGTTCGAACCTAAGCCGGTAGCACAGGAACCAATTTCTGTACTAATCGAAGTTACCATCTAGCAGTGATATCCGATGATCGGATAGATCAAATAGTCATAATCGCAACACTCAGAACCTACTTGAATATGGTTACTGTATAATTCATCCTTTTGACCTCTGTGTTTAGGATGACTCAGGGTTAAACTGTCAACCTTGATTGGATCATCCGAATCGTGCTCAACTCAAACAGTCCTGTGACTCCTCACAAAGACTACCCTGGCCAAGATTTTGCTAAATTGAAACACAACTGTACACAGCTCCTGAATTGGAGTGGTCAATCCCATCTTGACACACGTACCGACAAGTCAAGTACTTGACTACACCCAGCAGCCTTCTGTCACTGAATTAGAAATTCAGGTAGTCCAGTGCCTAAGTGCAGTGAGTTGCTTGCAAGTCACCGTGACGGTCTCAGGTCGGAGGGACATTTATACCCATATTCCATCAGAGCAAATCTTGACAGCAGAAATAGCTCCAGAGTTGGTCACGTTCATTGCAGATGTACCCTTACATCTCACCTGTATGCCATACCAGTGTCTCCACACTCATTGGTTAAGAGGACAACCAACCTATATGGCACACAACGACCTATGCTTCATAAATATTGTCATCCTTGGTAACAACATATCATTTGGTCGCGAATAGATTTAAGGACTAAACAATAAATCTTCCTTTGTCGAGTCTAAATAGTCCTAAGGACTTCACCACAACATAAGAGTTCATTAGAAGATAAAATATTTTGTGATAAAAAATACCAAAATAATTTTTATTAATTCATAATTCATGTACATATACAAAAATGAGCACAACCATCAACAGACTGACGATTGACTTTGGGACACTATTCCCAACACTCTCAACATAAACCTTGTCTCTAAAAACACTCATAGCCTTATGGATATCATAACAAATTATAATATTTTGTGGTTAAGTCAGATCCTTCATTTTCATATAGTCATATCTGAAAAATATTGCCCTCGTAGATATCACAACAAAGTAGCATATCCAAAATATACCGTAAAGCATCTAATATGCATCAAGACAAACCCACATCAATCCTCATAGCAAGCCTTATGGATATCACAACAAACCTACTATGGTTTTTGATAGGATATTGACTAGGCATGAAGAAAGGCATATGCAGTGTTCAAAATACTGAGCTACCATCATTCAAGATTCGAACTAATCCAATTGATCAGAAAAGTGTTAAGATTAGTGGAGATCTCCCCGTTGCTTTTTTTAGATACCAATAAAATTGGCCAGGCCAGTAACGGAATCAATTAAATAACCACCATACTTGAAACACTCCTTAGACACCAATTAATTAATCGATTCAAGAAAATAGGTCAGCTACTAGTTCATACACTATGACTTAATATAATTTTTATGAGGGCTTTAATGGTCTCAAACATATCTTAAATCAATCAATCACAATGATGCACAAATATAGTTGTATCTTAAAAATCATAACAACTAAATATAGCATCCAGTCATACCTCTAAGATATGAAAAATATAATTATACAATATGACTATAACTACCATTTTAAGCATATCATATATGCATGAAGTTCTAATAACATGCATGAATATAAAATATTCTTTTTACAGTTCTTCTTCTTGGGACATCACAGTGGCACCCCTACACGCCATAAGAGTACCCTATTGAATAGGAAGAGAGGGTCTCTGAACCCTACTTACTCTTATGACCTGACGGTCTGGTGATGAACCTCAATTAGAGTACTAAGCTACTAAAAAAATTTTATATATACATCATACATTTTATATTTAAAACATATTCCTAAGACCTATTAGGGTTTGGATGTTCAATCAGGTTCAACCCTTGAACCGACTTGAACCAAACTAAAATCCCATGCCTGATCACAATCAAGATTATAATTTAACCTTTGATTATATAGATCAAGGTAGGCTCTGATACCACTATTGGATTTTGATAGTGCAGCAGAAGGATTAGGTGTTTAAAGTTTTTATTAAAAACACCCGATGCACCGAAAACCCTAATGCCCAGAAACTCTTGACTGTATCATCAAAGTATAATAAAATAAATTTAGATCAAAAGAATACCTATAGTGCTAATCTTAATTTTTATAAGATATCCAAGTGTCCACTCTCCAACGGTGATCCACACAAAAATTGAACCAAGGACAGTGCTCCTTCTTCACCTTGCTTCAAGAGTTCTAGCTCCTAGAACTCAACCAGCCACCAATCGATCAGATCTTCCTCCATACCTATATTTGAACCTTTCTGAACCATCCATTAGACTTGACCATCTTTTTCTAGACCTCTTAAACCCTTACAGCTATTAGGATTAGGCTTGTCTTAAAAGAACAAGCCTTGTCCTAAAATCTAGAGTTGTAAGAGAGGGAGAGAGGGAGTGGATAGGGGATGTAAGAATTGAATGATCACCCCATCTGCTATCCTCTATTTATAGCACTAGATGGGGTGCTAACAAGCCATCACCAAATGACACATTATTTGGATAAGAGTTCATATGTGAGAAGGACTCTTCATCGAAGAGACGTGCAAGCACCTTCTCCCTGTCACGCGCATGCATGCCCAGAATAGGGTGTGAAAAGCAACCTTTCTTAATCTGATAATTTTTTAAATTTTTATCACATGATCAA
>NC_026000.2:94705016-94758975 GCF_000442705.2 Elaeis guineensis
TCCCTTGGCAACCAGATGGGCTTTATAGGTTTCCACCTTTCCGTCTGCGCCCCTCTTCCTCTTGAAGACCCACTTACACCCTATGGGTTTTACTCCTTCGGGTGGGTCAACCAATGTCCACATATCGTTGACCTTCATGGACTCCATTTTGGATTTCATGGCCTCTAGCCATTTCTCAAAGTTGGATCCTTGCATTGCATTCATGTAGGTGATCGGATCCTCATCATTTTCATCAAGTTCGATAGGATCATCATCTCGGATTAAGAAACTACAGTATCTGTCCGGTTGACGTGGTACTCTACCAGATCGCCTTATGGGTGCATGAACAATGGGCTCCGGATCTGATCTAATCAAATCCAATTTAGGTTCAGCAACTTGTGTCGGTTTTTCCACCTGTCGATCTTCGTCAAGTTCGACCTTAGAGACAACAATCCCTTCACCAAGGAACTCTTTTCCAAAAAGATTGTCTTAAGGCTGACAAACACCTTTTGCTCATCAGCCAGGTAAAAATAATACCCTTTGATCTCTTTTGGGTATCCTATAAAATTACACTTGTCAGACCTAGGTCCTAGCTTGTCCATAATTAAATGCTTAACATAAGTCGGACACCCCCAAACCCTAAGGTGCGAGAGTACTGGCTTATGTCCTATTCATATCTCATATGGTGTTTTGGTTACAGACTTACTCGAAACTCTATTTAGAAGGTAACAAACCGATTTGAGCGCATATCCCCAGAAGAAGATCGACAGACTAGCAAACCCCATCATGGATCGAACCATGTCCAACAAGGTCCGATTCCTCCTTTCAGATACACCATTATGCTGTGGTATTCCAGGAGGAGTCCATTGAGAGAGAATCCCATTCTCCCAAGATATGTCAGAAATTTATTGAAAAGGTATTCACCTCCTCGATCAGATCGAAGAATTTTAATACACTTTTCAGTTTATTTTTCTACCTCATTTTAGAATAGTTTGAACATTTCAAACAACTCTGACTTATGCTTCATTAAATAGACATACCCATACCTTGATAGGTCGTTTGTGAAGTGTTGGGTATAAAATACCCCCAGCCGAAGTTCGTGTCAGGAGTGACCCTCCCGGATTCTACCGACGTCCGACCTTCGGCGACATCTTTCCGAACCTCTCCGACGGCCGAGCCTCCGCAACATTCCTGTCCTGCCGACGGATAAACCCCCACCAGTGTCGACCAGATTCTCTACGATGGATGGACTCCATCCAAGTTTCTACGGTGGTCAACCATCTTCTAGACTTTGTCCGAGCTCCTACGGGAGCCGGACTTCTTTCCCGAACTCAGACTACAGGTAGACTTCGTACGAGCTCCTACGGGAGCCGAACTTCAGCCCCAAGCTCCTATCGCAGGTGGGCCTCATCCGAATTCTGGGAAGGGCCGGACTCCGAGCCCCCACCTCAAGCGGTCTACTCCGAACATCTACCACAAGCGGTCTGCTCTGAGCTACCACTACAAGCGGTCTGCTCTGAATTTCTACTACGAGCAGTCCATGTCGGATTTCTACTGTAAGCCTCCACCTGAGCTTCTTTTGTGAGCGAACTCCTTCCAAACTTCTATTGCAGGCAGGCTTCGATCGAGCTTCCTCGACAAATGATCCCCATCCGGACTTCTATGGAGACCGGACTCCGATCGAACTTCTGTAGCGGACAGGTTCCAAACGAACTCCTATGACACACGGACTCCAGCAGCCGGACCGCTCCAGCAGATGAACCTCTCCAACGCCATCCGACATCCACTGTCGATCGACCTTCTGTCGAATTCTGCGTGAAACCGAACTTCATCTATGGAAAGCCTCTGATCGAGCTCCTACAGCAAATGACCCTCGCCTGTAGTACTAGCACCCAAGGCACCCAACGGTGGAGGGCTCGCCAGCAACATCCGAGCTCCTCTCAGATGGAGAGCTACCTCTCACTGTCGGACACCTCAACCGAGCTTCGATCGACAGGCCTGGACTCCCTGACAGGCCACAGTAATGGCCGCGACTCTGCCCAACTTCCTGTGATGGATTCCGTGTGGCTCCACCACTCTCTGACAAGTCGTGACAACAGACACTACTCCACTCCCCACGACAAGCTCCACGTGGCTCTGAACAGCCCTGACGCCGCTACTCTCCGCAACAAACTCCTTATGGCCTTGAACGGCCCACTACCAGGCAGTTACAAACGTCGCTATCAGTCTGTTGCATCCTCCGCCTATAGAAAGGGGACCGCAGATACGTTATTCTCTAAGCTCTAATCTCTATCTCAAAACTCTGCAAAAATTTTTGTTTGAGCACTCCATTTTTGTTGAGGCAGAGAACTGACTTGAGCATCGGAGGGTCTTGCCGGAGCACCCCCAACTCCGGTTTAGACTTCCTTTGCAGGTCCGACGGCGACCGCAACTCCAGCTTCTCCGACGTCGATGGATCCAACAGGATTGGCGCTAGAGGAAGGGCCGCTGTCTTCGCAGTACCCTTGTTCTTAAAGAAGCGCTCAATAGGACCACCTCTGGTCATCTTCTCCGACATCCTCTTCTCCTTTTTCTACTGGATCTTCGCCCAATGCCTCCCTGCAAAGCATCCACCCGGCGATCCACGGCCTCCGTGGCCAGATCTCAGGCTCCGGTCTCACCTCCAATTTCCCAGGCTCCTCCTCCTCCGGCAACGATGGTTGGCACGGAGCAATTCGACCTACTGGTTCAGCAGATCAGAGGCCTCACTGAAGCGGTGCAGGCCATGCAGCAGCAGCAACAGCCACAGGCATCAGTGCGACTGGAGAGAACGTCACCAGAACTCCAAAATCCGACGGTAGGACGGGCCACTTGGGCCAGTCGCCCCGCCTTTCCCGAAAAGATGAATCCGAGGGTGGAGAGCCCTCAGTCAGATCACGATTCTATTCCTGGAAGATCTCTACTTCCATTCTGCTAGAAGACCCTTGAGACCCGTAGTCGAGAGGATTTCCTGGATCGAAGGCTCCAGGAGATGAACCGGTGGATCGAAGAACTCGACCACGCTCCCCCCGCTTATGGTGAGGATATTTGTACAGACCCTCCCTTCTCTCAAATGATCATGCAGGAACCGATCCTGCCAAACTTCAAGCTCTCTCAATTTGAAAGCTATGACGGAACTTCGGACCTAGTTGACCACCTGGAGGCCTTCTGGACAATGATGCTACTCCATGGCGCGCCAGACGCCATCCTGTGCCGAGCTTTCCCATCCACCTTGAAGGGAGCAGCAAGAAACTGGTACTCAGTGCTGAAGTCAGGTACCATCTTTTCCTTTGATCAGATGAGCCACCAGTTTATGGCTCATTTTGTTAGCAGCCAGCATCCCCGGAGGGGTTCGAAGTCCCACATCAACATCAAGCAGAGGGAGGGGGAGTCCATCCAAGCTTACGTCAATCGTTTCAATGTCACCGCGTTAGAGGTCCGAAACTTGGACCAATCGGTCGCGATGGCCACTCTGAAAGGCGGCCTTCAAAAGAACGACCTTCTATTCTCCCTGGAAAAGAAGTACCCCAGGGATTTTGCCAATTTGCTGGCTTGGGCCAAAGGATACAACCGAGCAGAAGAAGCCTTCAAGATGAAGGATGAGGAGACCGCGAGAGAGCGGCAGGCAGGCGACTCCAGCAAGCCCGCAGTTGAAAGAGGGCCGAGTGAAGCTCGACCACGTTCTCGGACTCCTCCCGGGCATAAGCGCACCTAGACTCCTCCTCGAGCATGCAGGCAGAGAAGCCCGGACCGCAGGGTTTATTGGGGCTCTCCCCCAGGAAGATTCCGCAGCTATGCCCCCCTCAACGCATCGAAAACCCAGATATTGATGGAGGTCAGGGAGCAGCTCCCAGGACCAGAAAAGATGGGCACACACCCCGGGAAGCACAATCCTAACAAGTTCTGCCTCTACCATCGTGACCACGGCCATGACACAGAGGAATGCATTCAACTCCGAGATGAAATCGAGGAGCTCATCAGACGAGGTCAGCTCGATAGATTCATTCGATGCCGGCCTGAGGGTAGAGAGGATCGGCCAAGGGCCCTGCCACAACTTGAGCCGCTGAGGAGAGAAGAGCAGCCTGGAGATCGGCCTCCAATTGGGATCATCAACTCCATCTCTGGAGGACCTCGACGGGGAGCAAACCTTCTACGACCATGGGATTTGAAAAATCTGTAAATGTATTACTAATGACTTTGCTTTAAATCAAGATTTTTTTCAGATTTGCATATCTTTCCCTTTTGGCATGGACTCGTAACGACAGGGGATAACCCCTTCAGACAACGAAAACAAAGTCATGTTAGGAACAGGAGGAGAACCTTGTCCTAACATGGGCAAAGTTAAAAGTCTGGTTATTTTAAGATCGGACTGGGGGAGAGGCCCATATAACGACCCTTATATGCCCCCACAGCCCTGTTAGGGACAGGAGGAGAACCTCACCCTAACATGAGCAAAGTCGAAGGCCCGATTACTTTTAGATCGGATGGGGGGAGAGGCCCTACAATGCCCTTATGTGCCCCCACAGCCCTGTTAGGGACAGGAGGAGAACCTCGCCCTAACATGAGCAAAGTCGAAGGCCCAGTTCTCCTTAGATCGGATGGGGGGAGAGGCCCTGCAACGCCCATATGTACCCCCACAGTCCTGTTAGGGACAGGAGGAGAATCTTGCCCTAACATGAGCAAAGTCGAAGGCCCGATTCTCCTTAGATCGGATGGGGGGAGAGGCCCTGCAATGCCCATATGTGCCCCCACAGCCCTGTTAGGGATAGGAGGAGAACCTCGCCCTAACATGAGCAAAGTCGAAGGCCCGATTCTCCTTAGACCGGATAGGGGGAGAGGTCCTGCAACGCCCATATGTGCCCCCACAGCCCTGTTAGGAATAGGAGGAGAACCTCATCCTAACCTTAGTTGAAATCGACTACATCAGGAATAGGAGGAGGACCTCATCCTAACGCCAACTAAGATCTGATCATTAAAGACCAGATAAGAAAAAGAAAACCTTCTTGACGGCCCCTCCGCGCTCCCGCGACCCCGCTAAGAGCAGAGGGAAAACCCTCACTCGAGAAAAGAAAAAGAAAAAAGGGGGAAAGTTAGAAAAGAAAGCGACGAACTACACTAGCGACAAATGAAAAATATGTTACATAAAAGATACAGTGGACTTCATCTCAGCGAGGATGGAGATTCTTATCAAAAATTCCCAGCTCCAAGAGGGCTCTCAACATAGGCCAAGGATAAGACGGCTTCCTCAAGACGACGAGAAGTTCAGACCCCCGAGCTCGAACTTTGAAAGGAAGTATCAAACTCGAGTGGCCCCAAACAAATCTGCGGCCATAAACAAAAAGGACAGGTCAATACGACGATGATTGGGTACCTTCGAATGACATCGATATCGAGCAAGACAAAAATCGAAAGAAGTTCGGCAAATGACAACTCAACACATGAGTAGAAGAGGTAATGAAAAATTTCTTTTTCACTTCATTAGCTAAGTATGCATTACAAAGCCCTTAAGGCCGAAAAAGAAAGATGACAAGAAAAGAAAGCCAACGTGGCGACGGCCAGGAACCTTCAGACAACATTGACATCGAATGAGACAAAGAATGAAAGAAGTCTGGCGGATGACAATTCAACACAACACACGGACAAGGTAACAAAAAATATCCTTTTCATTTCGTTAACAAGGTATACGTTATAGAGCCCAGAAGACCCAAAAAAAAAAAATGACAAGAACAGAAAAAGAGGACACATAGAAGGACAGAAGGCAAAAAGAGCCCTAAGGGGGCCCGACTTCTTCCGACTTCGAACTTTCGGCTTCGACCCTCATCAGGGAGTGCCTTAAGCTTTCGACTTCTTCTTCCAATTCTTTCTCCCTTATTAGCATCTCCAGATACCTCCGATGAAACCGTTGGCTTTCATTCTCTGCCTCTCGGAGCTTTTTTCTCAGGACCTCAGACTCTGCCTCTGCGTCTTTGACCGCCTGCTGCTCATATACCAGCTGGATCTTCAACTGCTGCAGCTCGATCCTTCCCTCCCCAAGGGCGACGGATAGCTCTTCTATGGTTCCTCTCAGGAATTGGAGTTTGTCGGGATCCCGAACAGGGACGAACTGGACTCCTTCAGATAATTGCCTTTGAAGGTGGGCAACCTCGTCGGTCGCCATCCTGAGCTTCCTCCTGTAGTCGTCCACCTACTTGCACCAGCCGGCCCGGTATGCATTGTAGTCCACCTCGGTGTCCTGGAGCTGTTGCTGAAGGTCGGAGAACTTCTTCGACCATTCTCGATCATGGTCGGCCCGAGTCGAAAACTAGGACGAGCCTCCTTCCAGCTGGCCGATCTTCTCCCGTGCAACCGACAGCTCCGCTCCAAGAGAGCTGATCTTGGAAGCCTGAGCCCAAGATTGATCGCTGGCATGCTTCTTATGTTCCTCGAGCTCCTTCTTGAAGTTCGTCTTCCTCCGGCTGTAATCCATGATCCCTTTCACGTTGAGGTTCCGAAAGTAGGTGGCCTCCGTAGTGGCCTCTGAGTGGCTCTCCCTCAGCCTGTGAAGTTCGTCCTCCATCACCCTCAATTTTTTTGTTAAATGATGGACTTTCTTCCTCAGATGTTGGATCGTGGACCTCAGCAGAACTCCTTGTGGCAAAGGAAGCACTTCGGCAGGACACTACCATCAGGAGACAAAAGCGTAAAGACGCGGCTCATTGCAAAAAGCAAAAGAAAAGAAAAGGGAAGTTCCCCATAAGGAGGAGCTCAATTTTATTGATTGAATGTCTCTTAAAGACAAAAGGAAAAAGAAAAATCATAGTGAAAGAAAAATACAAAGTCAGAGGTCTCAGACCTCCGAAGCAGGAGTTGGGAAGCCCGATGTTCTTGGAAGGGGGGCTGCGGTGGCAGCGACAGTAGGAGAGGGCATGGCTTCATCTTCAAATGCCTCATCCAAGAAGTTAAAGTCGAGCTCGAAAAATTTCTTGACCATCTTCTCTTGGTATAGCTCGAATCCTTTGATGAATGCATCTTGGCCGAACTTGACATTCAGGTCCCTCATTTCAGCGGAAGCCTTGAACTCCTCCACCGCTTAGCCCCTGGCCTCCGAGATCAGAATCGAAATCTGCTCTGTCAAATTTGCGACCTCGGCCTCTGCCTTCCTCACCATCTCCTCCGAGGCCTGTTTTTCTTTCTCAAGTGCCTCTTGGAGGTTGGCTACCTTAGTACCCTTTTCCTTGAGGCGGGCGGCCTCGGCCCGGCAACCTTCCTCCATCTGGATAGCATCCACCTTGTTCATCGCCTCAATGTTGGTGAGGAGCTGGTGTCTGATCTGCAAGGGCAGCCAGAAGGTCATATTGAAAGCTGAGAAGTTATTTGAATGAAGGAACGAGGGGAAGGAGGAAAGTGAATCGGCTTACCTCGAGAAAGGACCTCAGAGAGTCCCAAACCCGCTGTTCGGGATCGGCACGAACGATCCTCTGGACGACTTCGGGCACCAATAGGACTTTCAGGCAGAATGAAACTCCCAGAGGGAGAAGGGCGGGTTTAAATAGACCCTGGGATCCGACGTTATAATGATCGTGGATCTCTCCAGGCTGACCCATGTTCGCCACATGTCTCACTCACCACAGCAGGTGGCTAAAAGTGGCTGACAGCTGGCAAGGCCATTATTGCATCGTACCTGGGCCAACGCCCCAGCAAAATTTTGAAAAGTCTCTTCGAATCGCCCTGATTTGAAAAGACCCCAGCACGCGCGCATTAAATGCCAAAATATTTGAGGGCGATCGTGCACAGGATTCAAAGGAGCAACTTCGGCTGTGAAAATTTTTCTATACTTCCTTCATTCGAAACTCAAACTCGAAAGTAGGGGGACTAGTGTTAGGTATAAAATACCCCCCAGCCAAAGTTCGTGTTAGGAGTGACCCTCCCGGGATTCTACCGGCGTCCGACCTTCGGTGATATCTTTTCGAACCTCTACGACGGCCGAGCCTCCACAACGTTCCCAAGTCCTACCGACGGATAAACCCCCACCAGTGTCGACCAGATTCTCCACGATGGACGGACTCCATCCAAGTTTCTACGGTGGTCGACCACCTTCTAGACTTCATCCGAGCTCCTACGGGAGTCGGACTTCTTCCCCGAACTCAGACTGCAGGTAGACTTCATCCGAGCTCCTACGGGAGCCAAACTTTAGCTCCAAGCTCCTATCGCAGGTGGGCCTCATCCAAATTCTGGAAAGGGTCAGACTTCGGGCCCCCACCACAAGCGGTCTACACCGAACTTCTACCACAAGCGGTCTGCTTCGAGCTACCACTACAAGCGGTCTGCTCCGAATTTCAACTACGAGCGGTCCACGTTGGATTTCTACTGTAAGCCTCCACCTAAGCTTCTATTGTGAGCGAACTCCTTCCGAACTTCTATTGCAGGCAGGCTTCGACCGAGCTTCCTCAACAAATGATCCCCATCCGGACTTCTATAGAGACCGGACTCCGACCAAACTTCTGTAGCGGACAGATTTCGGACGAACTCCTACGACACACGGACTCCAGCAGTCGGACCCCTCCAGCGGATGAACCTCTCCAGCACCATCCGACATCCACTGCCGGTCGACTTTCTGTCGAATTTTATGTGAAACCGAACTTCGTCTATGGAAAGCCTCTGACCGAGCTCCTACAGCAAATGATCCTCGCCTGCAATACTAGCACCTAAGGCACCCAATAGTGGAGGGCTCGCCAGCAACATCCAAGCTCCTCTCAGATGGAAAGCTACCTCTCTCTGTCGGACACCTCAATCGAGCTTCGATCGACAGGCCTGGACTCCTTGACAGGCCATAGTAATGGCCACAACTCTACCCCACTTCCTGTGATGGATTCCACACAGCTCCACCACTCTCTGGCAAGTCGCGATAACAGACACTACTCCACTCCCCGCGACAAGCTCCACGTGGCTCTGAACTGCCCCTGACGCCACTACTCTCCACAACAAACTCCTTATGGCCTTGAACGGCCCACTACCAGGCGGTTACAAATGTCGCTATCAGTCTGTTGCATCCTCCGCCTATAAAAAGAGAATCCCAGATACGTTATTCTCTAAGCTCTAATCTCTATGTCAAAACTCTACAAAAATTTTCATTCGAGCACTCCATTCTTGTTGAGGCAGAGAACTGACTTAAGCGTCGGAAGGTCTTACCGGAGCACCCCCAACTCTGGTTTAGACTTTCTTTGCAGGTCCCGACGGCGACCGCGACTCCCTCGACTCCAGCTTCTCCGACGTCGATGAATTTTTGCACCAACATAAAGGTTATGAAGTAGAAATATCCATCTCTTGCACTTGAGCTCATGGGTCCACATACATCAGAATGTACCAGACCCAAGAGTTCACTGGCTCGCTCACCTTTTTCAGTAAAAGATGACTTGGTCATTTTACCAAGAAGACAGGACTCACAGGTTGAAAATGTTGTGATCCAGGTGGTGTGCCCAAGGCCCAGAGGACCAAGGCTAAGGCCAAGGTCTATCATTCATGAGGGCTTCATGTAGGCTCTAGGGCTAGTTGGGTCCTAGGTTGAAAGGCTGTGGGCCTTTCGGGTTCTTGAAGTCTAGGTTATGTGGGCCTCAAGGGACCAACTCTTTATGGGCTAGGTCTAGGCCCTGGATAGGTGAGATTAGATCGAGTCATGGGTGTACATGGGCTTGGGTTAACCTAATCTCCCATAGAGTTGGTCAAGGGAGTTTTGGGTTTGGGTCACTTAACCCTGTGTTTATATATACATGTACTTGTATAGGTTTGATCAAGCCAAGTAATACACAACTCTTTCTCCCAATTCTCTCTCTCTCTTCTCCCTCTCTCTCCAACAATTCTCCACACCCCAGGAGAAAGAAACCCTAGGGTTTCTTGCCGCCAGGTCCCAAAAAGGTAGGTGAAGCAAAGAGGTGCTAGCTCTCTCCCCCTTTGTGCCGCCTACCAGATCTGCTCTCCCCCTCTTGTAGTCACCCAAGTATCAGGTCCAGGATCTAAAATCTCTTGAGAAGAGGTTGGTACAAGTCTCTCTCAGATCTGGAGTTGATTTGAGGTCGTTTGAGGCACGGGTGAGATCTCCATCAACAGATCTACAGGAAAGGCTGCAGCAGGATAGATATGCAAGGTCTGTCTTCATCTACCTTCTTCCCTATCTAGAATACCCTGATTCAAGATCTACAAATTGAAAGACCTCGATCCAAGCCTGATCTAGTTGGGTACTAGATCTTGGATTTTTTAAAGGTGAGCTTAGAGGCATTCTTCATCTGGAACGAAAGGCTGACGAAGAAGACAGCAACCAGGCTGATTTCGTCTAGTGCCTTTGATCGAGTCCAGAAGTCTCCAGATTTATTCGTTGCTAGTTCTACTGCACCCAAGGTCCATTGGAGGAGCCAGGATCATGCTCCAATAGTTGGTATCAGAGCCACGGTGGTGAGGAAGCGGTTCCAAGCATGAGAGTTTGAAGATCCCAAGAGCTGAAAATTTTTAACAAGGTACCATCAAGGTATATTCTACAATTCTTGATTTTATATTGCTTGTTTGGCTTGGATCCAGTCATGGGCAGCAATATGAAGGTCAATTTTGAGAAGTTTGATGGCAAGAAAGATTTTTTCATGTGAAAAATCCGGGTGGAGGATCTTCTGGTGCAAGCAGATCTGGATCAGGCTTTGGATGAGAAGCCTGAGGGAATGACAGATAGATAGTGGGCATCGTTGGAGAAGAAAGCATGCTCGGTGATCAGAGGATGTTTGGTGGATGCGGAATTGTATTCAATGCTGGAAGAAAAGACCCCAAAGGACCTTTGATCGAAGTTGCACACCATGTATATGGGGAAGAATATGTGCAACAAGCTAATATAGAAGAAGAGGTTGTACAGTCTTCGGATGCAGGAGGGATCTGATGTGATTGGCCACATTCAGAGGTTCGACCAGTTGTGCACGGAGTTGATGAATATTGGGGTGAAGCTGGATGAGGACGACAAGTCCCTGTTGTTTTTGTGTTCACTGCCAGGATCATATGACTCTTTGGTGACTACACTGCTCTACGGCAAGGAGACTCTAGAATATGAGGACATGGTCTCAGTGCTGAGGTCTAATGAGCAAGAAAAAAGTTGACCAGAGATTGGGCTCCCCAGGAGGGTTTGGCAGTAGTGGAGAGGACAGGTAGAGGCAGAGGCAGAAGCAAGTCCAGGGGGCGGTCCAAGTCCAGAAAGGGAAAGAAAGAGATGAAATTCTTCTAGTGCAACGAGTTTGGGCACTTCAAGAGAGAATGTCCACTATGGAAGAGCAAGAAGGGAGAAAGAAGTGGCTCAGAATCAGTGAGTGCAGTTGCTGGGCAGCAGGTGGAGGATGATCTACTTGTGGTATCAGATGGTCACAGGCATTACACAGAGGAGTGGACAATAGACTCTGCATGCTCACATCACTACACACCACACAGGTCTTG
Source organism: Elaeis guineensis (assembly GCF_000442705.2). Classification (NCBI taxonomy): domain Eukaryota; kingdom Viridiplantae; phylum Streptophyta; class Magnoliopsida; order Arecales; family Arecaceae; genus Elaeis; species Elaeis guineensis. The sequence continues at coordinate 94,716,453 of NC_026000.2, forward strand.
GTTTGCGACATACACCAAGACAGATGAGGGATCAGTGACTCTAGGAGACAATCATCCTTGCAAGGTGGCTGGGATAGGGACAATCAGGGTGAGGATGTTTGATGGGATTATGAGGATATTGACAAATGTAAAACACATTCCGAGCTGGAAAAGAATCTGGTGTCACTAGGATACTTGGAGCGCAGTGGATACAGCTTCAGCAGTAGGGCTAGAAGCGGAGTACTGAACATCTCCAATGAAGCTATGGTAGTGATGAAAGGCAGGAGGTTGGACAATAACCTCTATCACATGGAGGGATCTGTGGTGATCGGAGAGTCTGATGCAGCAGCTGCAGCACAGGACCAGCAGGGGGCTTACAGGATGTGGCACTACCGCCTAGGCCACATGGGTGAAAGGGGTTGAGGGAGTTGAGCAGGAGAGGACTCATCTCTGATCTGGAGGATGGTGCTACAGGGGAGATCTGTGAGCCTTGCCAGATGGGAAAGTAGAGGAGAGTTCAGTTCAACATCAGTACAACCCGCAGTGCAGCCCCTCTGGAGTTAGTACACACGGATGTGTGGGGACCAGCCCCAGTTTCAGCTAGGAATGGGGCCAGATACTTCATGACCCTGATTGATGATTTCTCAAGAAAACTCTAGATTTACTTCATGAGAGAAAAGTCAGAGGTCTTCACCAAGTTCAAGATCTGGAGAGCTGAGGTGGAGAAGGAGCAGGGGAGGAGCGTGAAGTGTCTGAGGTCAGACAATGGCGGGGAGTACACCAGCAGAGAGTTCCAAGACTACTGTGAGGAGTGTGAGATCAGGAGACACTTCTTAGTTAAGGGGACTCCACAGCAGAATAGGGTGGCCGAGAAGATGAACAGAATACTTCTGGAAAAGGCACAATGCATGAGGCTGCAGGTAGGGCTTCCAAAGGAGTTCTGGGTTGACACAGTTGATGCAGCGGGTTACTTGATCAATTGGTCACCTCACACCAGGTTGGATGGCAGGCTTCCAGAGAAGGTGTGGTCTGGGAGGACAGTTGGGCTGGGCCATCTATGGGTATTTGGGTGCACGGCCTATGTGCACATTGGAGCTGGTGAGCGGAGCAAGCTAGACGCCAGATCACATAAGATGGTGTTTCTAGGCTATCCACGAGGAGTTAAGGGATACAAGCTATGGGATCCCTTGGAAAAGAAGGTCATCATTAGTCAGGATGTGACTTTTGATGAGGAGTCAGTCCTACAGAGGCGAGCAGGCATGAGGAGCAACAGGAGCAGGAGGAGGTCCAGTAGGGCGCTGTGGACAGCTTGTCTCTTTGATTTTACCTCTTGCAGGTACTACGGGAGGACGTGACATTCAGGTGCAGAACCTACCTAAGGTGTCTCCACAGGTGGAGAGGACTCGGACGGATGATCGAGGTGGAGAGGTCCAGTAGGAGCAAGCTGGATCGAGGACTGATATCGGTGTTGCCCTACACAAGCCCAAGAGGACCATCAGGCAACCAGACCGATATGGCTTCGAGGAGACACTGTCATATGCCCTGGTGACAGTGAATGGAGACCCATATATGTATCAGGAGGCTATTGAGAGCCAGGATAGAGAGCAGTGGGTCCAGGCGATGTCCGAGGAGATGCAGTCTCTCCACGAGAACCAAACGTGGCGATTGGTGCAGTTGCCACAGGGGAAGAGGCCCATTGGCTGCAAATGGGTCTACAGTCGCAAGGAAGGGCCTTCAGAGTAGGGAGGTATCAGATTCAAGGCAAGATTAGTGGCCAAGAGATACTCCCAGAAGGAAGGCATCGACTTCAACGAGATCTTTTCTCCCGTTGTCAGACATACTTCCATCAGAGTGTTGCTGAGCATTGTAGCAGCTCAGGATTTAAAGCTGGAGCAGATGGATGTCAAGAAGGCATTCCTCCATGGGCATTTGGAGGAGAGGATTTACATGGAGCAGCCACCCGATTTCAGGGATCCATGATCAGAGGAAAAGATTTGTTTATTACAGAAGTCGCTGTACGGGCTAAAGCAGTCGCTGACGCAATGGTACAAGCGGTTCAACTCCTATGTGCGCAGCATTGGACTTTTCAGGTGCGAGTTTGATCCCTGTGTTTATGTTCAGTCTCTTGAGGATGGTTCTAGGGTGTTCCTACTCTTGTATGTGGATGACATGCTTATAGCATGCAAGAGTAGGAAGGTTGTGCAGGATCTGAAGGCATCCTTATCTCAGGAGTTTGAGATGAAGGATTTGGGCCCTGCAAGGAAGATCCTAGGCATGGAGATTTTTAGAGACCGAGCCCGGAGGGTGCTGCATCTATCTCAGGGGGGCTACATACAGAAGGTCTTAGAGAGGTTCGGAATGAAGGGAGCAAAGTCGGTGGAGCTGCCACTTGCCGGTCACTTTAGCCTCTCGAAGACCATGGTGCCACAGACTGAGGTTGAGGCTCAGGAGATGGAGAAGGTTCCTTATGCTTCAGGAGTTGGGAGCTTGATGTATGCGATGGTCTGTTGTAGGCCAGACATCGCTCATGCAGTGAGTCAGGTTAGCAGGTTCATGGCGCAGCCTGGTAGGGAGCATTGGAGAGCTCTGAAGTGGATATTCAGATACCTGGCGGGTTCAGTTGGAGTTGGCATCTACTACGGATAGCGAGGAGGTGCAGTGGGATACTCTGACATGTCCAAGGAGGCTCAGGGGCTGATTGGCGGTTATGTAGATGTAGACTTCGGTGGAGATATGGATACTCGGAGGTCTACGACATGCTTCATCTTTAGCCTGTATGGAGGTCCTATTTCTTGGAGATCGATTCTGTAGCCTATCACGGCCCTATCCACTACAGAGGCGGAGTACATCGGGCTGACAGAAGCAGCTAAGGAGGCAATTGGCTAAAAGATTTGTTGACGGAGATGGGCCTTACTCAGGAGGCCATTAGAGTGCATTGTGATAGCCAGAGTGCACTTCTATTAGCACAGAATTCAGTCTATCGTGCAAGGACAAAGCACATCGATATTCAGTATCATCGGATCAGGGAGCTTGTGGAGGATGGCGAGGTGGAGCTGGTAAAGGTACACACCAAGAAGAACCCAGCTGATGCACTTATAAAGGTACTTCCATGGGACAGCTTTCAGAGATGTGTTGAGCTGATGTAGCTGATAGACAGAGTGGAGCTGGTTGAGGCCTTGGGACACCAAGGTGGAGATTGTTGTGATCCAGGTGGTGTGCCCAAGGCCCAGGGGACCAAGGCTAAGGCCAAGGTCCATCATTCATGAGGGCTTCATGGAGGCTCTAGGGCTAGTTGGGCCCTAGGTTGAAAGGCTGTGGGCCTTTCGGATTCTTGAGGTTTAGGTTATGTGGGCCTCAAGGGACCTACTCTTTATGGGCTAGGTCTGGGCCCAGAATAGGTGAGATTAGGTCGAGTCATGGGTGTTCATGGGATTGGGTTAACCTAATCTCCTATAGAGTTGGTCAAGGGAGTTTTGGGTTTGGGTCACTTGATCCTGCGTTTATATATACATGTACTTGTATAGGTTTGATCAAGCCAAGTAATACACAACTCTTTCTCCCAAGTCTCTCTCTCTCTTCTCCCTCTCTCTCCAGCAATTCTCCATGCCCCAAGAGCAAGAAACCCTAGGGTTTCTTGCCACCAGGTCCCAAAAAAGCAGGTGAAGCAAGGAGGTGCTAGCTCTCTCCCCTTTGTGCCGCCTACCAGATCTGGTCTCCCCCTCTTGCAACCACCCAAGCATTAGGTCTAGGACCTAGAATCTCTTGAGAAGAGGTTGGTACAAGTCCCTCTCAGATCTGGAGTTGATCTGAGGTCGTTTGAGGCATGGGTGAGATCTCCATCAACAGATCTACAGGAAAGGCTGCAGCAGGACAGATCTGTAAGGTTTGTCTCCATCTACCTTCTTCCCTATCTAGAATACCCTGATTTAAGATCTATAAATTGAAAGACCTCAATCCAGGCCTGATCTGGTTGGGTATCAGATCTTGAATTTTTTAGAGGTGATCTTAGAGGCGTTTCATCTAGAATGAAAGGCTGACGAAGAAGACAGCAACCAGGCTGATTTCGTCAAGTGCCTTTGATTGAGTCCAGAAGTCTCCAGATTTGTTTGTTGCTGGTTCTGCTGCACCCAAGGTCCATGGGAGGAGCCGTGATCATGCTCCAATAGGAAATGATTCACAATCACCTACTTCAAGAATTTTTCTTGAGCCAACTTGTTTATCCTGTTCTTATTGATATGACCTAGCCTACAGTGCCAAAGATAGACTTCTGACATATTATCTATTCTAGGGTATTTACCGGAGGTTTGAACCACATTAACAGGTTGTGATAGAAAGTAAATTCTATTATAAAGTTGTCTAATAAACATTATAACACCATTCAAAATGATATTGCAAACGTTTCTTTTTATTAAAAATTGATAACCGTTCATGGCCAAAAGGCCTATAGAAATAATATTTAATAAAAAGCTTGGACAATAGTGACATTCACTCAAAATTATATTTTGAGAATTGATTACAAGGTTCATGATTCCTAATGCTAGAACTAGAACTTTGCTTCCATCTCCAACGTTCAAGAATCTCTCACCTTCATCAAATCTCCTACTGACCTGCAGACCTTGCATCGAATTGCAAATATGATAAGGGCTTCTGGTATCCAATACCCAGGCAGTAGTATCACAAATGGAAAAGTTGCAAGGTGTTATCATATAAGTACCTTGCTTCTTCTTTGGCCTGTTTGGGTCCAGTGAGGCAATGTATAGAGGACAGTTCCTCTTCCAGTGCCCCTGCTTCTTGCAAAAGAAGCACTCCGTCTGGCTCTGGTCGGGCTTGCGCTTCTTGGTCTGACCTTGTGCAGACGTCCCAGCATGCAGCTGCACCTTCTTATTCTTCTTCTTATTCTTTTTCCCTTTCTTAAAGGGTCAACGACCAGAAGAAGATCCTCCCACAACATTCACTGACTCCTTATGGAGCTGGTGATCCTTCTTAAAGTTCTGCAGCAACCCCAACAAGCCATGGTAGTTCACTGCAGGCTTTGTCATTCGAAAATGAGTAAGGGAAGGAAGGACTTGGGCAGAGAATTAAAGATCGCATCCTTATCGAGCTGCTCGTGCAGGGAAAAACCCAGTTTACTTAGGCGCTCAATCATTTCGATCATGTACAGTACATGATCAGTGACTGAGGCTCCATCCCTCATCCGAGCATTGAAAATGGCACAACTAGTTTTGTGCCTTTCAACGTCGTCAGGCGTGCCAAAAGAGTCGTTCAACATTTGAAGCATCTCCTGTGGCTGGGCATTCTCGAACCTACGGCTGAACTCATCATTCATTGCCGCCAGCATTATGCACCGGACGTTGGTGCGATCGTTGAGCCACTTCTGGTAAGTGTCTCAGACCATCCCTCTAGCATTCAGGGCTGGCTCCTCAGGTGCCGGATCCGTTACTACATAAAGGATCCGCTCATGCTCAAGGATGATTTTTAATTTTCGATACCAGCTATCAAAATTAGATCCCATGAGCTTGTCATTATCTAATAATGATCGGAGCGACAGGGTAGTGGCCATAGCTGTATAAAGGAAAATCAGACCTATATTAGTACATAAATTATTAATACTAAAAACTTGAACTTTAGTCTAAAGTTTCTCCCAGTATTTTTACGAATTGGTAGCCTCAACCTCCAATTTGAGGAATTACTTTAATTCCTTAGTGGGTACTAGAATCCACATAGACTACACATGAGTCTAACTTTGGTTGGTCAACCCATGTGCATCTATGGGTAGGTTCATAACCAATTATTTCTCTAAACAACTTCTAGTAATTAATTTTGCCCCAGAACCTAATCAGTAGGCTTTGGCCTCCACTGAAAAAATCTGGTTAGGTCCAACCATCAACATGATTTGATTTAGTGAATCGGACCAATAAATGATCAAGCCCGACTTTGGTCGGCCAACCTAACCACCATCAGAAAGACTCAAACCAAATTATCATACTATGAATGATAATTTCATTAGTCAATAAGCACCAGACCTTTGGGCCTCCAATAATTATTAAACTAATGGACTCATTATCACTCACTTAATGGGAGGCTATGACTTAGTTATCAATATAACTTAATCATTTTTAGGACCTAATAATTTTTGAGGATTTTATTAAAGAATCGAAGAGAAGAAAATATCCAGCCAATTTTAATCCTCCCACTGACTTCACCAAGTCAGATTAAAAAGGATTTACTTAAAGCTGGCATTAGGAGCACCTAAATTAGTCAAACTGATTTACCTAATGACATGGGTGAGCCCTAATCACCAAGTGATCTAATCAAAACCTAATTCACCAGGTTGGCTAAGTAAGTGAGATCAGTGGTGGGGATAAGCCATTAACTCGTCAAAGATCAAATCACTGCGAGTAGCTCCCGCTTAAAAACCACTGGTCAAATTGCCAAACTTATCTTAGACACCAACTGGTTCATTAGTTTTAATTTGATCAACTTAGTAAATAGGGTTCCACCACTAGCCATGAATTAAGTCCATCTTGGTCTAGTTAAAGACATGGACCCATTCAACTACAACTATTGGAGTTGAGTCTAGAGTATCCTTGACCTAGTCTAATTCAACTTTTGATTAGATTTGACCAATTACTCTAATTTAGTCTATTTCTTTAAGCTAACCTTAGGTCTAACCCAATTATGGACCTAATCCATCTAACCCATTGACCCACAAGTTTATGCAATTGTCTTAGGTCTTAATTCATAATTCTAGACCTACTAGACAACACTTAATTCTTTTAATTAAGTATTTGGGCTGATGGGTCAGGGTTTGGTATTTCGAAAATAATTTTCAAATTTGAAAAGTTTTATTTTTTGTTCACCAAATATGTTGACTCATTACACAAATAGATCAGCACATTTCATACATAGCAATCCTATTGCTAATTACATAACAAAAAATAACTCAATCAAAATAAATCATGAAAATACATTTCGCTACTTCATCTGCATGGGATATAATTGCATCGACACCCCTAACGCCATAGGAGACCCCATCGAATGGGAAGAGAGGGCCTTTAAATCCTACTTTTCTCCTATGACCGGACGGTCATGGCAACCAACCCAATTCGATTACTTGCTACTTGGATCAAGTATATCTAAATATACCAATTTCAAAATTTAAATTTTAAATTTCAAATTTTAAATTTTGAATTTCAAATTTCAAACAAATTTCAAATTTCAAATTTCAAATTTCAAATTTTAAATTTTAAATTTTAAATTTGAAATTTCAACCAAATTTCAAATTTTAAATTTTTGAATTTCAAATTTTTGAATTTTAAATTTTAAATTTCAAATTTCAAAATTCAAATCTCAAATTTTGAATTTCAAATTTTTGAATTTTGAATTTCGAACAACTTTCAAAATTCAAATTTCAAATTTTAAATTTCAAATTTTAAATTTAAACTTTAGATTACAACTTAATCTACGCATGCAAATATATATATCATATCTAAGAACCTGTTCTGATACCATTTGTGGAGAAATTCTGTGCAGGGGTAAAATGATAATTTTAAAACTTTTTCAAAATCACTATTTTACAGTGAAAATTTTTAGTTAATCTAATTAATTAATAAGAATTTACCTTACACTAGGATCTAAATATGATATATAGCATGCATGCATTTAAATTTAAAATTTGAATTTGAACAGTAAACACTTTACTGTAATGTGTTCAGAACACAATACCTTTGTGCGGGTAGTAGATTGCCGTAATCTGATCATCATCGGGAGAGTCTGATCGATGTGATATAGCCACACAGTGTGTTTGGCCTCTGTGGATCGTCCACATGAAGCTTCCGATCTGATCGACTCCTCACGAGTGCTAGCTCATTGTAGAGCCCTTTCGACGGTCGATGCTGATCAAACTCCTTCGATCGATGTCTGTCGATTTTTTGGATGCTCTGGATCATCAGTAGATATGCTTGATAGGATGTTGAAGATCTTCCTAAAATTTGGTGGGCTCACGACACTCGTAGCTCACCTTCTCACTTCCCAAACTCCAGGCTGAAACCCTGAAGAACTCACTGAAACCTTGCGCACACTTTTTCTTTCTTTTCTTTTTTTTTCTCTCGGAAGGATATAGACCTTCACCTTGCACACAAGGATTCCTCACGCCCAGATTTTTTCTCCAAAATTTTTCTTGCACACGCCCCACTCTTCTCCTCCTTTTAAAACAACAACCAAGGTCTTATCCATGTGAGAGGATAAAGATGAGTAATTGCACATTTGAATTCAAATCAAATTTTGAATTCAAATGGAAACTAATTTATCCCTATTCACTAAGGGCGTGAGAAGAGGAGGGCGTGGCATAATTTGTGCATGAGTGATTTCATGAGAAACATTTTCTCATGTAATAAATGGGGCGCTAAAAGAGGATAAGGTCAAGGTGCTAAGATTGGTTGCTCATTCAAATTCAAACTTTGTTTTGAATTTGAATGGCCAACCAATCATTCTTATCCACTCATTTGGCACATTAAAGTCGGGTGTGAGGAGGGCTTTGTGTGAAGAAAAATTCATGAGAACTTCCTTCTCGTGAATTCAAATGGGGGCAGTGGAAGTGAGGTGGCACAGGGAGAATGGGTCAAGGTGGTTTCATTATTTAAACCAACCTAATTGAACCAAATAAGTTAGGCCCAATTAGAATAATTTAAACCCAACTAAATTAGGTTTAATTAGGCTCAATAAAATCTTAATCAAATCAGGAATTGATTAAGTCCAACTCCTGATCAAATCAGGGACCAAACCATCTCGACGATTAGGTCAACTCTTAACCTAATCGGGTCAAACCCAACTGAATCCAATTCAATTAGACTTGATCCAAAAATAATTACTCAATCAAATTGAGTTAATTAGTGATCAAATCACTAAGTAAACCTCTCATAAATATTGAGTCCAAATCCGATGGGTAATCGGGCATCAGAATTCATCGATATGTAACCCTGATCGAAGAGTCCCAAACAGTGGGACTCTTGACCCCGATACACAAAATGTGTGGGACTCATGATCAGAGAATCCTGATTCTCGATCATAGAGTCCCATACATGTAGGACTCATAGTCCATGAGCATTAGGACTCTTCATCAGCCATCAGATCAGATAAGAACTTCTAATGTGTGTGACCCCGCAGGTTCGAACCTAAGCCGGTAGCACAGGAATCAATTTCTGTACTAATCGAAGTTACCATCTAGCAGTGGTACCCGATGATCGGATAGATCAAATAGTCATAATCGCAACACTCAGAACCTACATGAATATGGTTACTGTATAATTCATCTTTTTGACCTCTGTGTTTAGGATGATTCAGGGTTAAACTGTCAACCTTGATTGGATCATCCGAATCGTGCTCAACTCAAACAGTCTGTGACTCCTCACAAAGACTACCCTGGCCAAGATTTTGCTAAATTGAAACACAACTGTACACAGCTCCTGAATTGGAGTGGTCAATCCCATCTTGACACACGTACCGATAAGTCAAGTACTTGACTACACCCAGCAGCCTTCTGTCACTGAATTAAAATTCAGGTAGTCCAGTGCCTAAGTGCAGTGAGTTGCTTGCAAGTCACCGTGACGGTCTCAGGTCGGAGGGACATTTATACCCATATTCCATCAGAGCAAATCTTGACAGCAGAAATAGCTCCAGAGTTGGTCACGTTCAGTGCAGATGTACCCTTACATCTCACCTGTATGCCATACTAGTGTCTCCACACTCATTGGTTAAGAGGACAACCAACCTATATGGCACACAACGACCTATGCTTCATAAATGTTATCGTCCTTGGTAACAACATATCATTTGGTCACGAATAGATTTAAGGACTAAACATAAATCTTCCTTTGTCGAGTCTAAATAGTCCTAAGGACTTCACCACAACATAAGAGTTCATTAGAAGATAAAATATTTTGTGATAAAAAATACCAAAATAATTTTTATTAATTCATAATTCATGTACATATACAAAAATGAGCACAACCATAAACAGACTGACGATTGACTTTGGGACACTATTCCCAACACTCTCAACATAAACCTTGTCTCTAAAAACACTCATAGCCTTATGGATATCATAACAAACTATAATATTTTGTGGTTAAGTCAGATCCTTCATTTTCATATAGTCATATCTGAAAAATATTGCCCTCGTAGATATCACAACAAAGTAGCATATCCAAAATATACCGTAAAGCATCTAATATGCATCAAGACAAACCCACATCAATCTTCATAGCAAGCCTTATGGATATCACAACAAACCTACTATGGTTTTTGATAGGATATTGACTAGGCATGAAGAAAGGCATATGCAGTGTTCAAAATACTGAGCTACCATCATTCAAGATTCGAACTAATCCAATTGATCAGAAAAGTGTTAAGATTAGTGGAGATCTCTCCGTTGCTTTTTTTAGATACCAATAAAATTGGCCAGGCCAGTAGCGGAATCAATTAAATAACCACCATACTTGAAACACTCTGTTGGTGCAAAAATCCGCCTGTACCGGAGAAGCTGGAGTTGAGGAAGCCGCGGTCGCCGCCGGGACCTGCAAGGAAAGTCTAAATCGGAGGTGGGGTTGCTCCGGCAAGACCCTCCGACGCTCAAGTCAGTTCTCTGCCTCAACAAGAATGGAGTGCTCGAACGGAGAGTTTAGCAGAGTTTTGAGATAAGGCAAAAGGGCTTAAGGAATAACGTATCTGAGTCCCCCCCTTTTATAGGCGGGGGAAGCAACGGACTGATGGCGACGTCTGTAGCCGCCTGGTAGTGGGCCGCCCATGGTCAGGGGAATTGATTGCGAAAGATAATGGAGCAGACACGTGGCCATCATCATATCCCGCCACATAGGGCCTGCTGCAGGTAGTGGGGCGGCGTCCGTTACTGCTAGTTGTCAGCGAGTAGTGGGATCGTGCAGCACCTGCCGCAGGGAGCAGCATCATAGCTGTTGACACAGCCTGTCAGAGAGTAGTGGGATCGTGCCGCACCTGTCGTAGGGGGAGGTGGAGCCGCGTGGAATCCGCTACAGGAAGTGGAACAGGATCATGGCAGTTATTGTTATCTGCCAGGGGACACAGATCTGTTGATCAAGGCTCGGCAGTGGTCGGAGTTCGGCCTTTGTAGGAGTCCGGGAGGAGTCTGCCTGCGGCTGTAGTCGTTGGCGTCAGGGATGAGGCTCGGCTCCTTTAAGGCTCGGCTCCTCCTGCAATTGGTACCGGAGAGCGGAGCCCGGGCGGAGCCGTTCTGCTGTTGGTGGAGGAGCCCGGCTCCCGTAGGAGTCCGGGCGGAGCCGTTCTGCTGTTGGTGGAGGAGCCCGGCTCCCGTAGGAGTCCGAGCGGAGCCGTTCTGCTGTTGAATTCGGCTGCGGGTATTTTATACCCAACACCAGTCCCCCTACTTCCGAGTTTGAATTTCAAGTGAAGGAAGTACACAGAGAGAGATGCGCGCAGCCGGAATCGCCCCTTCGAACTTTGCGCACTGCCGCCCCCATTTAATGTGCGCACGTCAGAATCTGTTTTTCGGTGAAGGTGACTTGAAAAGTCTTTTCGGAGCTCCCGTCGAAACGCGATCCTAAGCATCGCTCTATGGGGATTCGCGAGCGGTCAACCCTCGATGACGGTGAAGGGGATAAGCGCGCCACGTGGCACACATCAGTTGGCCCAAGAATACCCGCCGCCATAACCGCGCCAGGATCCATCGGCTATTTAAACCCCTCGGCCCCTTCGTAACTTCATTCTGGCGTTGTTCTTTCATCTGAGAGTCCCGCTCCTCTCGCCCCAGTCCCTGTCTCCTTCCCTTATACCATGTTATCTACTCGGGAGGCTGTCCTCGAGAGAATTCTTAGGGTTTGGAGGAAGGAGAGAAGGAGAATGGCGGCCGGTGAGAATCTCCGTCGCTCCAGAGGGAGCCCAAGGAAGAATTCCTTCAACAACAGGGGTTTAATAACGGGGGCTGTCGGGGAAGCTATTCTGCCCGCGAATCTCGGGGCAGCAAGGTGGGGTGATACCGTTCAAGAGGGCAGAATAGACGTCACAAGCCATGACGGGATCCTTGACACCGTCGGGGCCGAGAGACCAGAGGCGGTCGGCGCTGACGATGGGGTAGTAGAACTTGTTGCGGGGGCGGTGGAAGTAACGCATGCCGACCTTGCCGGAGCATCTCGGGCGGCGGTCGTCGTTGCCTCCAGTAGATCTTGTTGCGGGGACGGTGGAAGTAACACATGCCGACCTTGCCGGAGCGTCTCGGGCGGCGGTCATCGTTGCCTCCTCCGCCTCCGGGGATCAACTCCACCCCTTTCCCGCTAAAGTTGGGACCTTGGGAACAGAACGAGGCGAGATGGGCGAGAGCTGTTACACGCGCTGGAGAATGTGACTGAGAAGGATAGAGATGGAGTTCGTAGCTCAGAGCGGTCTCCGGTTCGTCCTGCCCGAACCGTGCCCGTGACACTTGCGATGACGTGTATCTTCTTTTTTCCTGACCCACCGGGTCCTGTAATGTGTACTTCTGTTAAAAAAAAGTGATTTCAGTACCTTGTTTGCATCTTGTGTTGAATAGTTGTCCGCCGAACTCCTTCATTTTCCTTTCCTTCTCTTTGTCTGTGTTACGTCGTTCCAGGATCGTCAGCGACCCTTTCAGCTCATGCGGGGTCGTCACTCGCCGAGCTTCTTTTCAGCTTTTATGTCGTTCGGAGATATCCACTTGTCAGGTTTGCTTGGATTTTTCTCCGCTAAAGTCGAAGCTAAGTTCGACTCCCTTGATAGTCTGAACGGAGAAGCTCTCCGGAGGTTGGAGTAGCTCGGTTCTTGTAAAAGTCGGGGCAAAGTTTTTCTGTAATCAAAGTCACAAATAAAGCCAAAATAAAGCCCGGCTTCCGTAGAAGTTCGGGTGGAGCTGCACACGCTGATGGCGGTGGAGCCCGGCTCCCGTAGGAGTCCGGGCTGAGCTGCACTGCAAATAAAGTTAAGGGTGAAATTCGGCTCTGATAGGAGTCCGGATTGAGCTTACCAGCCGTTGATACTGAGAGCGGAGCCTGGCTCCCGTGGGAGTCCGGGCGGAGCTGCACTGATGTTGACAGTGAAGCTCGACTCCCGTAGGAGTCCGGGCGGAGCTGCACTCGCTGATGGCGGTGGAGCCCGGCTCCTGTAGGAGTCCGGGCTGAGCTGCACTTGCTGATGGCGGTGGAGCCCGGCTCCCGTAGGAGTCCGGGCGGAGCTGCACTTGCTGATGGCGGTGGAGCCCGGCTCCCGTAGGAGTCCGGGTGGAGCTGTACTTGCTGATGGCGGTGGAGCCCGGCTCCCATAGGAGTCCGGGCTGAGCTGCACTGCAAACAAAGTTAAGGGTGAAATCCGGCTCTGATAGGAGTCCGAATTGAGCTTACCAGTCGTTGATACTGAGAGCGGAGCCCAGCTCCCATGGGAGTCCGGGCGGAGCTGCGCTGATGTCGACAGTGGAGCTCGGCTCCCGTAGGAGTTCGGGCGGAGCTGCACTTGCTGATGGCGGTGGAGCCCGGCTCCCGTAGGAGTCCGGGCGGAGCTGCACTTGCTGATGGCGGTGGAGCCCGGCTCCCGTAGGAGTCCGGGCTGAGCTGCACTGCAAACAAAGTTAAGGGTGAAATTCGGCTCTGATAGGAGTCCGGATTGAGCTTACCAGCCGTTGATACTGAGAGCGGAGCCCGGCTCCCGTGGGAGTCCGGGCGGAGCTGCGCTGATGTCGACAGTGGAGCTCGGCTCCCGTAGGAGTCCGTGTGAAGTCTTCTTTGCGTAGGGACCCGGCTCCCGTAGGAGTCCGGGCGAAGTCTTTTTTGTGGCGGAACCCGACTCCCGTAGGAGTCTGGGTGAAGTCTTCTTTGCGTAGGGACCCGGCTCCCGTAGGAGTCCGGGCGAAGTCTTTTTTGCGGCGGAACTCGGCTCCCATAGGAGTCCGGGTGAAGTCTTCTTGGCGTAGGGACCCGGCTCCCGTAGGAGTCCGGGTCTTCCACTTTGCTCATGTCAGGACGAGGTTCTCCTCCTGTTCCTGACAGGGCTGCGGGGGCACATATGGGCGTTGCGAGGCCTCTCCCCCCATCCGGTCTAAAAGAACCGGGCCTTCGACTTTGCTCAAGTTAGGGCGAGGTTCTCCTCCTGTCCCTAACAGGGCTGTGGGGGCACATATGGGCGTTGCAAGGCCTCTCCCCCCATCCGGTCTAAAAGAACCGGGCCTTCGACTTTGCTCAAGTTAGGGCGAGGTTCTCCTCCTGTCCCTAACAGGGCTGTGGGGGCACATATGGGCGTTGCAAGGCCTCTCCCCCCATCCGGTCTAAAAGAACCGGGCCTTCGACTTTGGTCAAGTTAGGGCGAGGTTCTCCTCCTGTCCCTAACAGGGCTGTGGGGGCACATATGGGCGTTGCAAGGCCTCTCCCCCCATCCGATCTAAAAGAACCGGGCCTTCGACTTTTATAAGGTTGCCCTCTCATTTTTGATATCACCTGCTTGAATTGTCCTAGGGCACGTATTTTTTTTTTTTTTTTTTTTTAGGACGAAATCACTGGTAGTACATCCGTAAGTTTTCTGAGCTCCACGGTCGCGGGAGGTCAGCTCCCCCGAGCTCCCAGAGATAATAAGTTCCAGGTCGGACTACTTCCTTGACCTCATAAGGTCCCTCCCAGTTTGGGGCGAGCTTCCCTGGCCCTGAGGTTGTGAGACAGCAGCTCGTCGGAGCACTAGATCCCCTGCTTTGAATGCCTTGTTCTTCACTCGGGCGTTGTAATATCGGGCAACTTTCTGTCTGTAGGCTGCCATTCGAACCTGAGCAATCTCCCGCCTTTCTTCCAGTAGGTCGAGGTTGGCTCTGAGACTTTGCGCGTTTTGGGGTTCGTCGAATGCCACGACTCGTGCCGACGGGAGCTTAAGCTCGATCGGGATGACGGCTTCCGTACCAAAGGCTAGAGCAAAGGGAGTCTCTCCTGTAGGCAACCTCTGGGTGGTCCGATAAGCCCATAGTACATGATAAAGTTCGTCCGCCCAAGTCCCTTTTGCTCTTTCGAGCCTGGTCTTAATCCCCTGCAAAAGGGTTCTGTTTGTTACCTCGGCTTCGCCGTTCGCCTGGGGATGGGCCACTGATGTGAATTTGTGGGAGATGTTTAGGTCTTCACAGAATTCAGCAAATCTGGCTCCCGCGAACTGCCGTCCATTATCAGTGATGAGGGTTCTAGGCAAACCGAACCTGCACACGATCGATTTCCAGACGAAATCCTGTACTTTCACTTCTGTGATTTTGGCTAGTGGCTCGGCCTCGACCCATTTGGTGAAGTAGTCGATCGCTACAAGGAGGAATTTCTTTTGATCAGACGCCATGGGAAAGGGGCCAAGAATATCCATTCCCCATTGCGCAAAAGGCCATGGGGCGCTCAAGGGTGTAAGCTCGGTAGCAGGTTGTCTCTGGACGTTGGCGTACCTCTGGCATCGATCACACTTTTTGACATATTCAATTGAATCATGGTGCATTGTTGGCCAGTAATACCCTTGGCGGAGTAGCTTGTGGGATAGAGACCTGGCACCTAAATGGCTTCCGCAAGCTCCCTCGTGCACTTCCCATAAAGCGTAGTCAGCTTCTGAGGGTCGGAGGCATCTCAAGAGAGGCAAGGAGTACGATCTTTTGTATAATTTGCCCTCATAAAGGATGTATCGGGAGGCTTGATTTCGGAGTTTTCGGGCTTCTTTCGCATCCTGGGGGAGAATCCCATCTCTAAGATAAGTTATCAGCGGGTCGACCCAGCTGGGCTCGCGGTCGATCTCCATTACGAGTCGCGGTTCTTCCGTACTCGGTTGTTTTAAAACTTCAAAGAGGACGCCCTTTGGCAATTCGGCCGGAACCGATGTCGCCAGTTTGGAGAGAAGATCGGCTCTGATGTTCTCCGACCTAGGAATTTGCCTGATGTCGAAATTGCCAAAGGCAGGGATGAACTCCTTCACCTTTTCAAGATATTTGGCCATACTGTCCTCTCGTGCTTCAAAGCTCCCACTGACCTGCCCCACAACAAGTTGGGAATCGCTGTGCACCCGGAGTTGGCCTATTCCAAGCTCCTTAGCGATCCTCAACCCTGCGATCAGAGCTTCATACTCCGCTCCATTATTCGTTGCGGGAAATTCGAAATGTAGAGCGTACTCCACAATGACTCCCTCCGGGCTGGTCAAGATCAGGCCTGCACCCGCGCCTGCCATGTTGGACGATCCGTCCACATGGAGGGTCCAAAAGTTATCGGACGAATTGGCTTCTTCGTTGGGGGAGTTCGGTTGAGTCCTCAAGTCGTCAATTTTGTTTTGCTCAGGTTCGGCCTCCTCGGGGATGGTGCATTCTACTATGAAATCTGCCAACACTTGGGCTTTTATCGCCGGTCTAGGCTTGTAGTTGATGTCGAATTCTGTGAGCTCGATGGCCCATTTCGCCATTCTTCCGGAGACATCAGCTCGGTGTAAAACCTCCTTGATCGGTTGGTCGGTGAGTAACGTCACCGTATGCCCTTGAAAGTAAGGTCGGAGTCTCCGAGCTGCAATCAACAAGGCGTAGGTCAGTTTTTCTAATTTAGTATACCTGGTCTCGGCGTCCCTCAACACGCGACTAATGTAGTAGACCGGTCGCTGGACTTTCATTTCCTCCTTAACAAGGACGGCTGCAAGGGCTGTGGGAGAGACTGCCAGGTATAAAAATAATTCTCTTTGGGCTCGGGCTTTGCCAGCAGTGGGGGCGAGCCAAGATAGCTTTTCAATTCTTCGAATGCCTGTTGGCATTTAGGGGTCCAACAGAAATTTTTCGGCTGCTTGAGAGTTTGAAAGAAGGGCAGACATCGCTCGGCCGACCTTGCGACAAAGCGATTGAGAGCCGCAACTCTTCCTGTGAGGCACTGAACCTCTTTGATCGATCTTGGGGTGATCATATTTTGGATGGCACGGATTTTCTCCGGATTGGCCTCTATCCCGCGCCCTGATACCATGAAGCCCAGGAACTTTCCCGAGGTTACCCCAAAGGCGCATTTGGTCGGGTTCAGCTTCATTCTATACTTTCGAAGAGCGCCAAAGGTTTCTTCGAGGTCGGCGACATGATTCCGGAAGACCTGCTTTTCACGAGCATATCGTCTACGTAAACTTCCATATTTCGGCCGATCTGCTCCTTGAAGATTTTGTTCACCAGTCGTTGATAGGTTGCACCCGCATTCTTGAGGCCGAATGGCATAACCCTGTAGCAGTAAAGGCCGCGATTAGTGATAAAAGCAGTCTTTTCTTCATCTTCCGATGCCATTCTAATCTGGTTATAGCTGGAGAATGCGTCCATGAAAGTGAGAAGCTCATGGCCCGAGGTAGCGTCCACCAGTTGGTCGATCCTGGGAAGGGGGTAACTGTCCTTTGGGCAAGCTTTATTCAGCTTTTTGAAGTCGATACACATCCTCCACTTGCCGTTTGCTTTCTTGACCAAGACAACATTGGAGATCCACTCTGGATAATTGACCTCCTTGATGAATCCGGCCTTGAGAAGTTTATCCACTTCCTCAGCTATCGCCTTCTGCCTCTCCGGGGCATGACTCTGGATTTTTTCTTTTGTTGGCCGATGTTTAGGGTCGACCGCCAGATGATGTTCCATGACTTCTGTCTCAATCCCCGGCATATCCGCCGGGACCCATGCGAAAACGTCCGCATTCCTTCGGAGAAAATCCACGAGATGCGTCCGCACCTCCTCCTCCAGGTTGGAGCCAATTAACACCACATGCTCCGCATTCCCATCATTCAAAGGAATTGGTATTAGGTCTTCGATCGGGCTGCCCCTCTCTTCAGTGAGGTCGTCGCGCGCATCCAACCCATCGACTGGACAGAGGTCCACTTGATCACTTCTTTGCAGGGCAATATTGTAGCAGTGCCTGGCCAGCGCTTGGTCTCCCCGAACTTCTCCAATCCCCTTGTCAGTGGGGAACTTCAACTTCAGATGGTAGGTTGAAACAACGGCCCTAAGGGCATTGAGGCCGGGTCGGCCGAGAATTGCATTGTAGGCAGACGACGCCTTTACCACCAGGAAATTCACCAGGGCTCTGGACTGCTTTGGATGCTGACCAGCGGTCACAGTTAGAGCTATCATTCCTTCCGTCGGAACGGCGTCACCAGTAAACCCTATCAGGGGAGAGCACATCGGCCTTAGATGACCGCCAAGAGCGGCCATTCTCGAATAGGCACTGTAGAATAAGATGTCGGCCGAACTTTCATTGTCGACGAGAATGCGACGGACATCATAATTTGCTATGTTCAAGGAAACTACGACCGCATCGTTATGAGGGAATTGGACTCCCTGGGCGTCTTCTTCAGTGAAGGCTATGGGCTCTTCAACTTTTGGCCGCTTGAGGGGTGCAGCTGATGTGCTGGTTGCCTCCGGCCGGGATTCTCCCGAGATGACGTTGACGGAATCTGGCGAAGGCTGGTCATCCGGCCACCCTTTATCATCAACCATAGCCGGAGGTAGTTGTGCGGAAACCTCACGGGAGGGCATCGGATGAGAAAAAGAGAATTGGGTGCCGGAAAAGATGGCCGGAAGCGGGTCCGTTGAGCGCTCCTTCAAGAACAAGGGTGCTGCGAAGGTTCAGGCCCTCCTTCTAGCGCCAATCCTGTTGGTGCAAGAATCCGCCTGCGCCGGAGAAGCTGGAGTTGAGGAAGCCGCGGTCGCCGCCGGGACCTGCAAGGGAAGTCTAAACCGGAGGTGGGGTTACTCCGGCAAGACCCTCCGACGCTCAAGTCAGTTCTCTGCCTCAACAAGAATGGAGTGCTCGAACAGAGAGTTTAGCAGAGTTTTGAGATAAGGCAAAAGGGCTTAAGGAATAACGTATCTGAGTCCCCCCCTTTTATAGGCGGGGGAAGCAACGGACTGATGGCGACGTCTGAAGCCGCCTGGTAGTGGGCCGCCCATGGTCAGGGAAATTGATTGCGAAAGATAATGGAGCAGACACGTGGCCATCATCATATCCCGCCACATAGGGCCTGCTGCAGGTAGTGGGGCGGCGTCCGTTACTGCTAGTTGTCAGCGAGTAGTGGGATCGTGCAGCACCTGCCGTAGGGAGCAGCATCATAGCTGTTGACACAGCCTGTCAGAGAGTAGTGGGATCGTGCCGCACCTGTCGCAGGGGGAGGTGGAGCCGCGTAGAATCCGCTACAGGAAGTGGAACAGGATCATGGCAGTTATTGTTATCTGCCAGGGGACACAGATCTGTTGATCAAGGCTCGGCAGTGGTCGAAGTTTGGCCTTTGTAGGAGTCCGGGAGGAGTCTGCCTGCGGCTGTAGTCGTTGGCGTCAGGGATGAGGCTCGGCTCCTTTAAGGCTCGGCTCCTCCTGCAATTGGTACCGAGAGCGGAGCCCGGGCGGAGCTGCAACTGCTGTCGATGGTGGAGCCCGGCTCCCGTAGGAGTCCGGGCGGAGCCGTTCTGCTGTTGATGGAGGAGCCCGGCTCCCATAGGAGTTCGGGCGGAGCCGTTCTGCTGTTGATGGAGGAGCCCGGCTCCCGTAGGAGTTCGGGCGGAGCCGTTCTGCTGTTGATGGAGGAGCCCGGCTCTCGTAGGAGTCCGGGCGGAGCCGTTCCGCTGTTGGTGGAGGAGCCCGGCTCCCGTTGGAGTCCGGGCGGAGCCGTTCTGCTGTTGGTGGAGGAGCCCGGCTCCCGTAGGAGTCCGGGCGGAGCCGTTCTGCTGTTGATGGAGGAGTCCGGCTCCCGTAGAAGTCCGGGCGGAGCCGTTCTGCTGTTGATGGAGGAGCCCGGCTCCCGTAGGAGTCCGGGCGGAGCCGTTCTGCTGTTGGTGGAGGAGCCCGGCTCCCGTAGGAGTCCGGGCGGAGCCGTTCTGCTGTTGAATTCGGCTGCGGGTATTTTATACCCAACACACTCCTTAGACACCAATTAATTAATCGATTCAAGAAAATAGGTTAGCTACTAGTTCGTACACTATGACTTAATATAATTTTTATGAGGGCTTTAATAGTCTCAAACATATCTTAAATCAATCAATCACAATGATGCACAAATATAGTTGTATCTTAAAAATCATAACAACTAAACATAGCATCCAGTCATACCTCTAAGATATGAAAAATATAATTATACAATATGACTATAACTACCATTTTAAGCATATCATATATGCATGAAGTTCTAATAACATGCATGAATATAAAATATCCTTTTTACAGTTCTTCTTCTTGGGACATCACAGTGGCACCCCTACACGCCATAAGAGTACCCTATTGAATAGGAAGAGAGGGTCTCTGAACCCTACTTACTCTTATGACCTGACGGTCTGGTGATGAACCTCAATTAGAGTACTAAGCTACTAAAAAAATTTTATACATACATCATACATTTTATATTTAAAACATATTCCTAAGACCTATTAGGGTTTGGATGTTCAATCAGGTTCAACCCTTGAACCGACTTGAACCAAACTAAAATCCCATGCCTGATCACAATCAAGATTATAATTTAACCTTTGATTATATAGATCAAGGTAGGCTCTGATACCACTATTGGATTTTGATAGTGCAGTAGAAGGATTAGGTATTTAAAATTTTTATTAAAAACACCCGATGCACCGAAAATCCTAATGCCCAGAAACTCTTGACTGTATCATCAAAGTATAATAAAATAAATTTAGATCAAAAGAATACCTATAGCGCTAATCTTAATTTTTATAAGACATCCAAGTGTCCGCTCTCCAACAGTGATCCGCACAAAAATTAAACCACGGACAGCGCTCCTTCTTCACCTTGCTTCAAGAGTTCTAGCTCCTAGAACTCAACCAGCCACCAATCGATCAGATCTTCCTCCATACCTGCATTTGAACCTTTCTGAACCATCCATTAGACTTGACCATCTTTTTCTAGACCTCTTAAACCCTTACAGCTATTGGGATTAGGCTTGTCTTAAAAGAACAAGCCTTGTCCTAAAATCTAGAGTTGTAAGAGAGGGAGAGAGGGAGTGGATAGGGGATGTAAGAATTGAATGATCACCCCATCTGCTATCCTCTATTTATAGCACTAGATGGGGTGCTAACAAGCCATCACCAAATGACACATTATTTGGAAAAGAGTTCATATGTGAGAAGGACTCTTCATCGAAGAGACGTGCAAGCACCTTCTCCCTATCACGCGCATGCATGCCCAGAATAGGGTGTGAAAAGCAACCTTTCTTAATCTGATAATTTTTTAAATTTTTATCACATGATCAACACTTAAAACTAATCCTTATCACAAAAATTATCAAAAAAAAAAGTCACTTAAGACTCCCTAAATAGAAGGAGTCTTCGCATCCCTTCGTGCATCCAAAAAAACTATCATGCGCATAGTAATGTTTCAAGAAATTTTTTCATGCATAATTTGGTAGGTTTTTTATACTTCAAAAGATGTACTAGGTGGCTCAACATCTAATCTACTTGTCATAAAAAATAGAAGTCCAAAACAAAAGGATTCTTAGTCCTTCTCCATGCCACAAATAAAGTGTGCATGCATTCTACATATTAGTGCCAAGAGTCCTTAAGTTGGACTCTTAGTTATTTGGTGTGTACACCAGATATGGTGCCTCTTTTTGGCTTCTTCTAGGTGGCTTGATCTGACCCAAATACCCACCAAATTAGACTAACAAATAAGTAAGGAATGACACCAAATTGATCTCTAAAAGAAATAGGGATTCCACACGTGCTAGCATGCTTATCGGAACCCCGATTGAATCCAAAATTTCAATCAATCTTTTTTAAAAAAAAAAATTCTTGGCTAATTTTTATATGTGTGTGACCCATTGGGTTCTACATCTAGCTAGTAGTAGGTCTGGGTGTAAGTTAACCTAATTTAATTAAAATTTAA
The DNA here is from genome assembly GCF_000442705.2 of Elaeis guineensis. Classification (NCBI taxonomy): domain Eukaryota; kingdom Viridiplantae; phylum Streptophyta; class Magnoliopsida; order Arecales; family Arecaceae; genus Elaeis; species Elaeis guineensis. The sequence goes on from NC_026000.2 coordinate 94,738,306, forward strand.
TCTAACCGATTTAGGTCCAATCAAGCTAACCTGATTTCGGTAATTAAAACTCTTTCTAATTGATGTTTGAATTAAACTCTTTAATTTGATCAAAAATTTATAAGTCAAGATTGACATCTAGCAACATATCATGACTACTCAAAAAATATAAAAATTTAATAAAAATATCAAATATGCCCTTCAGTGGCAAGTTACCGTGTAATACAATCCTTCGATTATCCCAGCACCCTGAATATGTTCATGAGTATGGAATCATGTCAAACTCAAATATATATTTATATCGTTTTTCAATTAACCAATGATGACTCTAATAAAAAAGTATTAGAAACTCTTTCTAATCTTTCTACTTTTGGCCAAAAGATTTTTTTTGAGTCATCTACGAATGAGAATACACAGGATGCGATCTCTTCTTACTAGGAGCGATCGATTCCATGTTGACCTACTCATAATCTTCGTACACACTCCTATCATATCCAGAACACTCCGTACATGTTTTAAAGCCATGCTTGAGTATAAACCAAAATATAAATTTATGTGCATAAGATTTCATGGTGATCTCAAGTCTAAGGATCACTTATACAACTCTCACTTAGAGAACTATCTTTGACATGCAAATAAGGCTTTCATAAGATGTTCTCTTTCATCGAGTCAATTCAGTGGACTCATTTCTTAAATGAGTACCCACATCTTTATATTAGTGTTCTACACAAGTAGCTAGTGAGATCTGCCACCCTTTCCATCGAGCATACATAGGATGTGCCAGTCTATCTTGAACATTGATCCCTGACTCAAGTTCCTACGATCAAAAATATTTAAGATTAAGATTTTAGAATTTTAGGTCTCACTAGCATGATCCATTCATATCTCCTAAAATTATTATCCTAATCTTTGGGGTTCATCATAATCTTAGTCATAATAAGAAGCAACTAATATGATGAATCAATGCCTTATTTTATTATCAAATTATAAATGTCATTATATGAGTTGAAAAATTACAAAAAAAAATTTTATCGTAACACACTTGTGATTGGCTTATAGGATACTCTTCTTTCACACTTTACTATACCTAGAATATCTCACACATATCTCAAAGTGGTGTGCTAGGGAATAAACCAAAGTAAGGATCCATGCACACAAGTACTATGGTGATCTTAGGTCAAAAGATCACATGCACCACTTCCACTAAAGAACCATCGTTGACAAGCTGTAAGGCTCTATCAGATGTTCTTTCTGTGGATTTGTTCAGTGCACTCATTCTCTAATGAGCACCTATATTCTTATATTAGTGTCACCACACAAGTGGTTGGGTTAAAGTCCTTCTCCAATTAGCATCTCGCCGGATCGTCTACTATGGATGGTCACACTAGCCCCTTGATGGCATGGCGGGATTTCCCATTGATTGTTCCTGAGGTCATTCTTTTTGGAGATCCTTAATCCTGGAAAGAAAAAAGGCATCAATCCAAACCGGCAACACATCTACTTCGTGTTACTTCTTCCAGATGAGATCAACCATCTTCTCTGTCGGGCATACATAGGATGTACCAATCTTATCGGAGTCATCGATCCCCGACTCGATGATCCAATGACTAAGAATATTTTAGATTGAAGCTATCAAGATTTTAGATCTCACTAGCATGATCTCATCATGGCCCTAAAATCATTATCCTAATCTATGAGATTTATCATAATCATATAAAAAATGATGCAACAAATGATAAAACATAATACCTCATATAAATAAAATAACTAATGTCATGCAAATGAGTAGAAAGATAATAAAGAAAAATCCCATCGTATTTCATGCGATTGGCTTATAGGATACTATTCTTTCAATCTTCCACTTGCACTAAAACCAATCGTCTCTGTTCCTGATGCCCATGCAATCAGGATGGCGATTATTTTGCTGCTGTGTATGTCTTAGTGAACTGGTTCTATTATATTGTTCTTTAATATTAGCTCATTTTATGATCATATCATGAATGAGGTGAAAGCACCTAGGATGTGCATGGGTACTCGGTGAGATGACACCCAACTTAATGATGAACCTTTCATCAGGCAACTTTTTTAAGCAATCTTTACTAACAATATTTAACTAAGTCAAACACAGTTTATTGCTTGAAACTCTTTCAATTCACTGCTCCTCTAGTACTTTTCAAGTACTATGAGAATATCTTTTCATAATTTTTATAAGATCCTAGCATGGATCAACCTGAAATTAATGATTATGCACAAGGCATAATTCATATCAGGCTTAGTACATTGAATGTATGGGTAAGAAAATACTTTTACACCCATTCATGTTGAACCCTTTCAACATTAAATTCTATGTACCTAGACTGGGACAAGCCCTGCATCAACTTACACCTGTCCCTATAGATGTCAAATATATTGGATGCTTAACCCAAGTCTATTTCCATGAAAATTCCTATGATAAGCAAATTATTGATCGAGTACAATATCGGGACTACCTTCCCAATATGCTGTATGTCCCCACATACAAAATCATGAAGTTAGTGAAACACCCACTTATCTTCTTAGACAAACACATAGTTCATTTATTTTTGATAAAGTCAAATATTTTGACTATCTCATTAAAAAATATAAGTATCCACTCCTCATAAACAGCCTGAATTCATAAAAGCATTTACCCTCCCACTAGAGACAACTTCTCTAGATGGTGTGTGGCAATAGCAAGAATCCGAATAGATATTTCTGACAGCAACTTATTGGGTCTTACCCATAAGTGCTTCAACCATAGTCTACATTTGGTTGATGTATAGGGAGTCCATTTCGGATATCAAGATTTTAGGCTAACTGTTAGAGTCTCTACTCATAACAATCTCTAAATGAGTCAAGTAAAACATCATTCATAATGATGTATGGTGTACTGCCATTCACAATGACAAACCCATATTTTGAGTAGGACATTACACACTCAAAATGACCTTTCGGTGAGGAGGGGTGTATCATAGCTGTGCCTTATCTATGGGCACATCTAGTTGAGGATTAACTTGTGGACACTTCACAGGTTAAGATGGGATAATTTATAGGTCTCGAACTTCTCAAGTTCAGTTATCCTCCCACTTTTTCTTTTTAGAAAAAAATTATTTTCTAAAAGGTGGCATACCTATTGATAAAACACCTTTTGTCAAGTAGGGTGGTAGAAATAGTATCACATATTATTCTTTTAGGATAACCTATAAACTAATAAAAATCTGTTCTAGCACAAAGTTATGTACATCAACTCTTTTCACATAAGTTGGACAACCTGTCTTTTGCCTTTTCCATATCTCATATGGAGTGCTTGTAACAGATTTTTATAGTGCCTAATTTATACAATAATTTTTTAGATATTTCTCAGAAAGAGACAATAATATTTATGAAGTCTTTTAGAAAACATATCATATCACATATAAAGTATAATCTCTAGATCGAGATATTATTAGTCTTCGAACATCCATATGTTCAAGACCTAATACCTTATTTGTCCTGAGATATGTAGCCATCATATATTTATTTCTTATTCTCATCAATAAGAAGAATAACATCATTGAGCAATAGAAATATAAGACCATTATTATAAAATCATAGCCATAATATTTACCAGAAGTAGAGTAACTTTTACTCTAAATATTAATTTCAAAACTATGGTACTATAGTAAAAAATTGAAATAATATTTTTGATAAATTTAGGCTCATTATCAATGGTCTATTAGTCTCTAAATCTTGCTAGAAGATTATATAAGTTTCTATAGCCTCAGCATGAATGGACTATCCATTAGTGCCAAAGGGCAAGTAGTTACCTCACTTTAGCTTTATAGGTCCAACAATGCTTTGCATAAGAAGAACCTATGTTAGATATCACATATCTAAAATTTTAAAATTAAAACACTCAATGTTAATTATTAATTTGTATCATATACAATCTATTAGCAGATACAACTTTTGCATTCTACTATTGCTTCACACTTGCAAGACAATTCTTACAATTTATTGCTCATCAATCCTGTATCGATATTAGATATCTATAATGAAGATATTCTTCACCTCCTATTCCTCAACCATTCTATGATATTTGATTAATTTAAAAAATATCTTAAGTAGTGAAAATAAAGATGTAAATTTATATATTAGAATATAGTAAGACTACTCATGATGACATGCACAAGTTAGACGAAGATTTTTATCTAATTGTGTCTCCCACTATTTTTAACAAATTTTATAGCCCTCAAGTATGAAATTGAGGAATCTTATCATAAAGTTTTTTAGTGGGGCTGAGATCCTAAATTCTCATAAAATATCTTGTGGATAGCACAACAAGCTTCTATGAGTTCAAAGGTAAGTAACTCTTTACTAATTACATCCTATGCAACTCTTAACAAACTTTGGCCTCTAAAACACTTATAACCTTATGGATAGCACAATAAATTTTAGTATTTTAGTTAAGTTATACCCTTCAATCCTATACGGTCATACCTGAATAATACTATCCTTGTGGATAGCACAACGAGATAGTACTACCAAATATGCCATAAGCATCACTAGGTCAATATCATACCAATCACTATAGCAAGCCTTGTGGATAGCACAACAAACTTACTATAGTTCTTGATATACTCTATTGACTTAGTATGAGCTAAATGTAATTAGCTTCATTATACACCAAGATAGTATTAAGCCAATCCACACAGCAAGCCTTGTGGATAGCACAAGAAGCCTACTATGGTTCTTGACATAATAGTGATTTAGCATGAAGGAAGGCATGGGTAGTGTTCTTAACACTTCACCATTAAGACTTAATATAATTTATCTGAGAGACTTAGATCTCATGCACATCCTAAACATTTACAATATGCATCATATGTTATGAAAATTAAAATACTAAGTACCAGCATGTAAGAGCATATTAAGGAAAACAAAAGTTATGGATTTTGAAAGAATCATCCAAGCCACAGGATGATCTTTGGGTCTAACCCTAGATGCATTATAGATTGAACCATCTCATGGTCAATCTTAATACGCCTCTGTTCTCCAAATACCTGGTAATCTAGTCTTCATCACTATGAAGACAACCATAAATGCTTGATCTTTTATTTGAAATAGAATGAAATAATTTCAATCTATTCTCAAATAATTTTTTTCTATAATTTTATATTATTATGTAAAAATCTCAATCAATAATTGAGAATATAGAAAAGAGAGGGATAGTTGATGATATAATGCATTAGGGACACCCAACTCCTATTGCAACTCTTGCAGATATATTAATATAATCAGCCAACAAGAAAGCATTTAAGCATATATCCATCACATGGATATTCCATAGTCCATAATAAATTCACATAATATTTCATAACAATTATAAAATATTATAACAAACAACTCATATTATTTCAATTGCAATATCATATGTCAATAAAGATGTTTAAATACATGGGTATTGGACCCATCTAGGGTTTTTGAGTCGGGTTCAATACTTAACCCAAAGTTCAATATTAGGTCAATCATTTATCATCCATATGAGTTAGGTTAACCAATTCTTAAGTTAAATCTAATTCAATTAGGTTAACTCAGATTCAGTCACCCATAACTCAAACCCTAATCTAATTAGGTAAATGATAAAATTTGATTAACCAAAATTAAACATGACTTCTAATCAAATTAGAACAAAGATATTGATTTAATCTACCATCATTAAACTCTAATCATATTATAAAAATGAATTATAGTAAAATCAATCCATCGACAAAAACCCTAATCGATGTCTGATGCATCCTTTTTCATGACCAAAATTTTTTGGCCCCACGCATACCTCGAACAACAACCAAGATGGTCGACCCACTATGGTGAGTGTCCAATAACATAGTGGTTGGCCCTTGGATCTTAAGAAAATATATCAAATATAAAAACCTTAATCCTTGGCAATGTACATCCATATGTAGCATTCCAACCCCTGCGCATCACATGCACTGGATTTTAATTCCATTGAAAATTAGATCATGGATCTAAATTAAAGTTATCACACAAGTCAATAAACCATTGAATTTTATATTCAAGGTTCGATCATAAATGATAACACTTTATTATTAATAAAACATGCATCAAAAATATCAAAGAAACATCAATCAGAAAAACTAATTTTGACATAATTCGAACTAGATCTAATCCATTCACAAAAATAACATGAAATTTGATTGAATCTATCAAGGATGGCTCTAATACCACTATTGAGTTTCGATGATGCAGCAAAATATAAATTTTAAAATTTTTTAACATGCATACAATAATGAAAACTAAGTTTAACAATTAAACTCATCCACCAGAACTCAAAAACCCTAGGAACCCTTGACGATTACAATCAAATCACAAAATCAAGCATATGAGGAGAAGTTCAGAAGTCTTATACCACCATGAAGACCATGAACTGGTGATTTTAAGATTTTCATGAGGCTTCAAAGCAGAAGCCCTCCAATGGTGATCTACACAAGACTGATCAGGGCTCTTCCCAACTCGTCATAGTGCTACTGCCTTCTTGCAAGTGCGTTGCCATCCATCCTTCACAAAAGTGGGTTGCACCATTGCTTATTTCCTTCATGACCTCCACTAGGACCACTCTAGGAACCCTTTTCCAAAGTATCAAATCATACTCTAATCAGATTTTATGTTCAACATATGAACAATCTGATTTTTGGACAAGTATCTCATACTTTCCATTTCTCTTCTTCTCTTCTTTTTTATTTTTCCTTCCCTTATCCTTGTCTTTGTCTAGACATTTTTCTCTCAATTTTCTCTCATCCTCATGCCAATTCCCAGCCAAAAAGGGATGTGGAACCTGGTTGTAGCGCCTCTTATTTATATGTAACCAAGGGGTGCCAAACAACCTCCAAGGGACACCAACTCTTGGCATCCCAACTCCTCCACATGTTAAAATTAAATTACCACATTAAGATGTGTCATGGAGAAGTCAAGGAGTAGAAGGACTCTTCCATCTCCGGTCATAAAAAAATTGGCATGTAATAAAGAAGAGATTTAGGGACAAATAAATGTTTGGTGCAAACACATCCTATGTGCCGTCCGTAACTTCCCATAAAGAATCAATTAATATATAGAAGTTTTTGGATGTGGAAGAGCCTTCAAGCAGAAGGACTCTTCCACTTCTGTGCCAACATTATCCCAAAAGCCATCATATGGCCGGTGGAGGGAAGAAAATGCATGGAATGAAGGAGAAATAAAGAGTCCCAACTGAAGTGGACTCTTCCACTTCAACACCCAAAATAAAGGAGGCATCTCTTCAATATTTGGCATGAAGTTCCTTCCAAGAGAAGGACTCCCCTAAATCTTCCATGCCCACAAGTCTCTAGGTGTCATCATGTGGTGCATAAAATAAGAGACAAGTGGAACATGTAATGAAATTAAGAGGAGTATTAAAGAAGGACTCTCCTTCCTTAACACAAAATAAATGGGGCGTGCAAAATTATTTGGGCATGGCTTTTGGCATGGAGGTGGTTGATTCCATGTGCAACACTTCCACAAAATTAAATATAATTAATTAATTAATTAAATGGTTCAAACTAATCACATTAGGTCAAGGCAACAAGACTAGGTTAGCACAAACACCTTTGCACTGAACTCAATTGAAAACTTGGATTAATTCATGTGCTAGCAATTTAATTAACCCATTAAATTTATAATAAATTCAAATTGATTGGATCAAGATCAAATTTTTATTGTGTGTGATCCATTGGGTTCCAAATCTAGCCAGTAGTGGACCCAAACTCACGACCAAATCTTAATCCTATTGGATTAGGTCAGCTCAACAATCTCAATCAATTGGACTCTTCCTAATTGATTTTCAAATTAAACTTTTTTAATTCTATGGAGTCCACAAGTCAAGATTAATGTCTAGCAATATATCATAACTATCCAAAAGATTTAAAATTTGATAAAAATATCAAAATTATCCTTCTGTGGTGAGTTACCGTGCAATTCAATCCTTCGATCACACAACATCCTGGAAAGGCTATGGGTATGAAAAAATATCAAACCCAAATACCTAACTATATGTATCTTGATCTGATGATGATGATTTGATTGATGAACTAGTAAAAATTATTTTTATTGTTCATCCCTGTTCTGGTCAGAGACTTTTAGAGTCACCATACCATAAGATCACATAGGATGTTCTCTCCTCTTACAAGGAGTGACCGATTTCTTGTTGACCACTCACAACCTCCATGCACACTTTGCCATACCCAGAATATCACACACATATCTCAAAGTGGTGTGTTAGGGAATAAACCAAAGTAAGGATCCATGCACATAAGGTACCATGGTGATCTCAGGTCAAAGGATTACATGCACCACTCCCATTAAAGAACCATCTGTTGACAAGCTGTAAGGCTCCATCAGATATTCTTTTTATGGGTTGTTCAGTGAACTCATTATCTAATGAGCACCTACATATTTGTATTAGTATCACCACATAAGTGGTTGTGAGATCAACCATCCTCTCCATCAAGCATACATAGGATGTACTAGTCTTACCAGAGTCATCGATCTCTGACTCGATGATCTAACGACTAAAAATATTTTAGATTGGGACTATCAAGATTTTAAGTTGCACTAACATGATCTAATCATGGCCCTAAAATTATTGCCCTAATCTATGAATTTATCATAATCATATAAAAAATGATGCAGTAAATGATAAAATATAATACCTCATACAAATAAAATAACTAATGTCATGCAAATGAGAAGGAAGATAATAAAGAAAAGTCCCATCGCATCCCCAAGCGATTGGCTTGTAGGGCACTATTCTTTCAAAAACTTATGTACATCAACTCTTTTCACATAGGTTGGACTGTTGAAAATATGTCTCAAAAGCCAATCGTCAAGCTATTGACGGTTGAGCAACCAAGTATTGTAATTGATTTATTAATAAATAAAATATATTTTTGGTATTTTCATCATAAGCTTTCATCTTCTAATGAACTCCATTGTTATGATGAAGTTCTTAAGACTATTTAAGTTTGATAAAGAGAAGATTTATCGATTAGTCCTTAAAACTATTCACGACCAAATGATAGGCTGCTAATAAGGATGACAGCTTCTATTGAGCATAGGTCGCTGTAGGCCATATGGATTAGTTGTCCTCTTAACCAAGGAGTGTGGAGATACTGGTATAGCATACAGGTGAGATGTAAAGGTACATCATCATTGAACATGACCAATTCCAGGGTATTCTACTGTCGAGAATGTCTTTGATGGGATATAGGTATAAGTGTTCTTAGACCTGAGATCGCCTCAGTGACTTGCAAGCAACTCACTGTGCTTTGGTACTGGACTAACTGAATTTTTAATTTAGTGATGGAAGGCTTCTGGGCAAAGTCAAGTACTTGCGAAGTCAGAATGTGATCGAGATGGGATTGACCACTCCAAGAGTTGGAGAAGAATGAGTCACTGTATTTCAATTTAGCAAAACCTTGGCCAGGGTAATCCATCAGATGGATTTGCTATTTTAAAATACAATGTGGACAACCTGATCAGAGTTGACAGTGGAACTCTGAGGTATCCTATAATCATTTTGGTCAAGGAGATGAATTATATGGAAACTATATCCGCATGGGTTCTAACGATGTTGTTCTACACATTTGACCTATCCAGTCGTCGGGTACCATTGCTAGATGGTCACTTTGATTGGTACAGAAATTTATTCTTATGCTACCAACTTAGGTTCGAACCTATGAGGTCACACACATTAGAGTTCATGATCTGATCGGATGGTTGATTAACGATTAAGAATTGTTCTAGGGTTAAATGATCAATATGATTGACATTTAACCTAGTGCAACTGTTGCAGGAGGATCGATTAGCAATTTGATTGCTAATTAGCTTAATTTGATTAAGCCAATGGGCTGAGATTAAGTCTAATTGAATATAGTTAATTAGATTTGGTTTGGGCTTGATTGGATCAAGTTCAATTGGTTTATTGGATATGCCAAGTGCAAGAAAAAAACTAGTTCTAGTTAATTAGGACTTAGGTCAACCTAATTTCTAATTTGATTAAAAAATTAAATCAGATTTAAATCTAATTTAATTTGATTAAATTAAGTTCTTAATTGGGTTAAGACCTATTTTAATTGGGTTGATCTAATTTTGGTTTGATTTGGTTTGAGAAACCAAATTAAAACAAGTCATAAGATAGAATCCTAGTAAGACTAGGATTCCACCTTGCGCCACATAAGCCCCCCCCCCACACCCTCTCTCTTATTCCACATCAATCCCTCTTGTTTTGTGTGACAAAAGTCCTCTCCCAGGTCTTTCCCATGTCCAAAAGGCTTTCTCTCTTCTTTCATACATGAAATGTAGTTGTGGATCAAATCAAAGTAGGAATAAGTTTGGATTTCACATTCTATGAGATAGAGTTTTAGAAATTCAAAACTCTTTCCTTTATGCACCGAATTTATCAAGATTTTTTTTGAGATTTTCATGGCTTTTAGGGTACATATTGTGCATCCTTTTCTGATGGTCTATGCATGAAAATAAGGAGGAGGCACCCAAGAGTTGGGCACCCATTATCTTGCCATGTTTGGATAAGCCTTGACTAGGTATTTGACCTAGACAAGGACTCTATCATATCTCTCTCTATAAAATGAGTTTCTTTATAAAATTTTTGAAGAGCACAGAGATTTGAGAGACCTTTGAGGCATTTAAAAATTAGAGAGAAAGATCTTTGGATCATGGAGATATAATAGACACAAGATGGGTGTCTAGGAGAGAGTAAAGAGAAGAAGAAGAGGGTCTTCTTCTAGGGTTGTTAGTTTCATCTCTTTCCTTCCTCCATCTTGAGTTTTCTGAGAGTGTCTCAGATTTAAAACTCCTCCTCCTACTTCTCATCTTTGGAAGAGTCCAAATCAAGAAGAAGGAGACACCTGATCAACCATCGAAGAAGGATCAGCGCAGTACTAGCATACTGTGCTGATTTTCTGAAGCAAGACTTCTGGTCGAGATTCGTGGGCTCGTGTGGATGACTCCTAGAGATCGGATGCATATGCAGTTTGCAACATCATCCTCAAGTCCAGATCAGCAAGGTTAGAATGTCTAACTTGCAAGGTAATAGATCTGATCTATCGTTTAATACATACATTAGATGTAGTATTGAAACATGTTGATATGATCAACATGTAGTTCATGCTCTATATATTTTAATTTTTAATTTAATGCTATGTAATAATCATGTAATAGAATCTTAGATCTAGAGATTCTCTAATTTTAAAAAATAAATTTTAATTTACTTTAGTCTTCCGCTGTCTGATCTTGAAAAAGTTTCAAGATCTAACCTTAAACCCTAGATCTGGTTCATATAATTGGTATCAGAGCCCAGGTTGTTTATTACATGATTATTTATACATGCTTATATTATTTCTTAGATTAGATCTAATTTATAATCTGATTATTAAATCTAAAATTAAAATTTTAGATCAATCACAAACTGCAAGGTTGTCTTGCTGTAAGGTTTACCCCTTACAGTGCAAAGATTGTCCTAGTTCGTGTAGATTATCTTTAATCATAAATTTGTTAGATATAATCTAGATTAAATTTATGATTTATTAGATTTAAAAGATATTTAAATCTAAAATAAAATCTCTTTGTTAATAATTTTTGTGCAAATAAATTGTTTAAAGTTGAAATTATTTCAATTACATGAACCTATTTAGATTAGATCTAAAGTAGTTTCATGTTTATTTTATTTGCATCTTGATTATAAATCAAACATGCAATATGGTTCGTAGAACTATATTGTAAAATTATTTTACAAATATAAAATTATATTCGAAAAGCGAACCCAACCCTCAGCCCAAAACTTAATTAAGAATTAAGAAGTTGTTTGATTAGGTTCTAGGATTGTGAATTGAAGAACCTAAGACACAAACCATAACACATTGGGTTAATGGGTTAGTGAGAATTAGGTCCATTAATTGGGTTAGACCTATAGTTAGATTAAAGATGGACTTAATTAGAGAATTGACTAAATCTAATCAATTGTTGTCTTAGATTAGGTCAAGAATTCTCTAGATCAATTACAATAGTTATAGTTGGTCAAGTCTATATCTTTAACGAGAACCAAATGGACTTGATTCTTGGCTATGTGGTCTAGCACGAACGTTAAGGTGATCTAATCGAAACTAATTAAACCAGTTGGTGTCTAAGGTAAACCAAACCGGTGGTTTTTAATTGGGAGCCCGCTTACCTGACCATTTTTTATGGTGTCTAAGGCAAGCTTTGGCCGACCCTCCCACTGATCAAACTTACCTGGCCTCTTGGTGAAATTATTTTTGATCGGATCATTTGACTATTCGAGCTGACTGATTTAGGTAAATCAGTGTGACTGATTTAGGTGCTCCTAGACCAGCCCTTTTAATGGTCTCTCTTAAGCTGACTTGGTGAAGCCAGTGGGAGGATCATGATAAGCTGGTTCATCTACCTCATCCTCTAAATCATTTAAATCTTCTAAAATTATTAGGTCCTTAAAATGAAAAGTTATGAGATAACTGAGTCATAGCCTCCCATTAAGGTGTTTGATAATGAGTCCATTAACTCAATAATCATTGCAGACCCAAAGGCCTGGTGCTTGTTGACTAATAGAATTATCACTCATCATATGATGACTTGGAAGTGTCTCTCTAATGGTGGTTAGGTGAGCCAACCAAAGTTGAACTTAATCATTCGTTGATTAGATACACCAAGTATGGTCATGTTAATGGTTGGACTAACCGGATCCTTACAGTGGAGGCCAAAGCCTACTGATTAGGTTTCTGGGGCAAAATTAAAATTACTAGAAATTATTTAGAGAAATAATTGGTTATGAACCTACCTTAGATGTACATGGGTTGGCTAACCAAAATTGGGCTTGTGTGCAGTCTAAGTTGATTCTAGTACCCACTAAGGAATTAGGGTAATTCTTCGAATTGAAGGTAGAGGCTACCAATTCGAATAAAATAGTGAGAGAAACTTTTGATTAAAGTCCAAATCTTTAGGTTTAATGAATCAATTACTAATTAGGTTATGGTTTTTTTTTGTGCAGATATGGCCACTTCTCTATCGCTCCGATCATTATTGGACAATGATAAGTTGGTGGGACCCAACTTCGATAGCTTGTACCGAAAGTTGAAGATAGTCCTGGAGTATGAACGGATCCTATATGTGATAATGGATCCTGCACCTAAGAAGCCAGCTGCCAATGCACGTGGAACGGTCAGAGACACTTACCAGAAGTGGCTTAGTGATCAGATCACGATGCGCTGTATCATGCTGGCTGCCATGTGCGACAAGTTCAGTCACAGATTCGAGATGGCTCAGCCAAAGGACATGCTTAAGTGTTGGAGGATGCCTTTGGCACACCCGATGATGTGGAGAGACACAAGACTAGTTGTGCCATCTTCAATCCAAAATACGGGATGGTGCCTCTGTCACTGATCATGTATTGTACATGATCGAGCTGATGGAATGATTGAGCAAGCTCATTTTTTCTTGCATGAGCAGCTTGGGAAGGATGCAATACTAAACTCACTGCCCAAGTCTTATCTCCCATTCCTCACTTATTATAGAATGACAAAGCCTGAAGTGAACTACCACGAGTTATTGGGGTTGCTTCAAAACTTTGAGAAGGATCTTTCTTGGGAAGGATGCAATACTAAACTCACTGCCCAAGTCTTATCTCCCATTCCTCACTCATTATAGAATGACAAAGCCTGAAGTAACTACCACGGGTTATTGGGGTTGCTTCAAAACTTTGAGAAGGATCACCCACTCTACAAGGAGTCGGTGAACTTAGTGGGAGGTTCGTCTTCTGGTTCTTGACCCTTTAAGAAAGAGAAAAAGAACAAGAACAAGAAAGTGAAAAAGGTGCAAGTTCAGGCTGGGGCATCAGTGCAGGGCCAGACCAAAATGATCAAGCCCGATAAGAGTCAAGCTGAATGCTTCTTTTGCAAGAAGTAGGGGCATTGGAAGAGAAACTGTTTTCAATATATTGCCTCCCTGGATCCGAACAGGCAGAGAAAGCAGTAAGTTGTTGCTGGGCAAGGTATTTATATGATAACTTCTTGCAATTTCTGTATTTGTGATATAACTGATTGGGTATTGGATACCGGTAGCCCTTACCATATTTGCAATTCATTGCAGGGGTTGCAGGTCAGTAAGAGATTCGAGCAAGGTGAGAGGTTCCTGAATGTTAGAGATGGAAGACCAGTTCCAATTCTAGCATTAGGAATCTTGAAACTTGTATTTGAATCCTATATCGTTGTTCTTAGTGATTGTCATTTATGTCCCAATTTTTTTTTAAATATCATTTCTGTAGGCCTTCTGGCCAAAAATGATTATGAAGTTTCAATAAAAAATAAGTTTTAATATCATTATGAATGATGTTACTATTTTTTGTGGACATTTGAACAATGATGTGTATATGTTATCACAACCTATTAATGTAGTCTATTCAATTGGCAAGCAAACTAGATTAGATAATGTGTCAGATATCTACTTATGCCACTGTAGGCTAGGTCATATAAATAAAAACAAAATAAATAGGTTGACTCAAGAGAAAATCCTTGAAGTTAGTGATTGTGAGTCACTTTCAACCTATGAGTCTTGTCTTCTTGATAAAATGACCAAGTCACCTTTTACTGGAAAAGGTGAGAGAGTTACTGAGCTCTTGGGCCTAGTACATACTAATGTATGCGGGCCCATGAGCACAAGTGCTAGAGGTGGATATTTCTACTTCATAACTTTCATGGATGATCTATCCAAATATGGATATATCTATCTGATGAAACATAAGTCGGATTCATTTGAAATATTCAAACGATTTCAAAGTGAAGTAGAAAAACAAACTGGGAAGAGTATTAAAACTCTTCGATCTGATCGAGGAGGAGAATATCTTTCTAGTGAGTTTCTCACATATCTAAGAGAGAATGAGATTCTCTCCCAATGGACTCTCCTAGGAACACCACAGCATAATGGTGTGTTTGAAAGGAGAAATCAAACTCTGTTAGACATAGTCCGATCCATGATGGGTTTTGCTAGCTTGTTGATATCCTTCTGGGGATATGCACTGAATAGATCTGTTATCTGTTAAATAGGGTACCAAGTAAGTCTGTAATTAAGACTCCATATGAGATATGGACAGGGCATAAGCCAGCACTTTCACACCTTAGGGTCTGGGGGTGCCCGACCTATGTCAAAAGATTAGTCACAGACAAACTTGGACCTAGGTCTGACAAATGCATATTCATCGGGTACCCAAAGAGACCAAAGGATATTTTTTTACCATGCCGATGAACAAAAGGTGTTTGTCAGCCTTAAGGTTGAACTTGATGAAAGAACCGTTGCCTCCAAGGTTGAACTTGATGAAGTTCAACAGGTAGAAGGACCGACACCAATAGCTAAACCTGAGTCGATTTGATTAGATCAGATTCAGAGTCCAATATACCTACACCATTAAGGTGATCTAATAGAGTACCACATCAGCTGGATAGATACTACAGTTTCTTGATCCAAGATGGTGATCCTATCAAACTCAATGAGAATAATGAGGATTCGATCACTTATATAGATGCAATGCAGAGACCTGATTCTGAAAAATGGCTTGAAGCCATGAAATTCGAAATGGAGTCTATGAAGATCAATGATGTATGGACATTGGTTGACCCACCTGAAGGGGTTAAACCCATTGGGTGTAAATGGGTGTTCAAAAGGAAAAAGGGTGCAGACGGAAAGGTGAAGACCTATAAAGCCCATCTTGTTGTCAAGGGATATCGTCAACGTTATGGTATTGACTATGACGAGATATTTTCTCCTATGGCAATGCTCAAATCCATTCGGATAATGCTTGTAATAGTTGCCCATCTGAATTATGAGATCTGGCAAATGGATGTAAAGATAGCTTTCCTGAATAGAGAGCTGATAGAAGAAGTGTATATGATACAACCTGAGGGGTTTACATCCACATATGAGTCCAAGGTGTGCAAGCTTCAGAGATCCATTTATGGATTGAAGCAAGCTTCTCAGAGTTAGAACATGCATTTTGATAAGGTGATCAAAACGTATGGCTTTGTTAAGAATGGAGAAGAGTCCTGCATCTATAAATGGGCAAATGGTCTAGTTATGGTATTCCTTATTTTGTACATGGATGACATTCTTTTAATCGGGAATGACATCCCCGCACTACAGAAAATAAAAGTTTGATTGTCATCGCAGTTCTCCATGGACTTGGGTGAAACATCCTACATCCTAGGGATGAAGATCTATAGGGATAGATCTAAAAAGATGCTTGGGTTATCCCAGTCTACGTACATAGACACTGTGCTGAAGAGGTTCAGTATGGAGAATTTCAAGAAGGGCTATCTATCGATAGGCTATGGAATTTCTCTCTCTAAGAAGGATTGTTCGACAACTCCTAAAGAGAGAGCATATGAGTAGAGTCCATATGCTTCAACCATGGGATCTTTCATGTATGCCATGACATGTACAAGACCAGATGTGGCATACTCACTAGGAGTAGTGAGTAGATACCAATCTGATTCTGAAGAAAACCACTGGAAAGTGGTTAAAGCCATCCTTAAGTATTTGAGAAATACTAAGGACCAATGGTTGGTTTATGGCGAGTCAGATCTGAAACTTGTGAGGTTCACAGACTCCAGCTTTTAATCTGACCATGATGACAGCAGAAGCGGTCGGGTTATATTTTTACTCTGAATGGTGGAGCTATCTGCTGGAAGAGTTTCAAGTAGCATACTGTGACAGACTCTGTTTGTGAGGCAGAGTACATCGCAACATCGGATGTCATGAAGGAAGTTGTGTGGTTGAGAAAATTCATCACCGAGCTCAAAGTAGCATCCTCCCTCGATGGTTCAGTCCTGCTCTACTACGACAGCACTGGTGCCATAGCTCAGGCAAAGGAACCCAAAGCACACCAGCAGATGAAGCACATTTTCCACCGCTTTCACCTAGTCTGGGAGATCGTGGATCGAGGTAACGTTGACCTTCAGAAGATTGATAGAAAGGAGAACCTGGCCGACCCCTTCATTAAAGCCTTGGCGATAAATGAGTTTGACAACCACAAGTCGAAGATGGGTATTAGATACTGTGCTGAGTGGCTTTAGGACAAGTGGGAGTTGTTGGAAAATATGTCTCAAAAGTCAATCGTCAAGCTATTGACGGTTAGCAACCAAGTATTGTAATTGATTTGTTAATAAATAAAATATATTTTTAGCATTTTCATCATAAGTTTTCATCTTCTAATGAACTCTGTTGTTATGATGAAGTCCTTAGGACTATTTAAGTTCGATAAAGAGAGGATTTATCGATTAGTCCTTAAAACTGTTCACGACCAAATGATAGGCTGTTAATAAGGACGATAGCTTCTATGAGCATAGGTCACTGTAGGCCATATGGGTTGGTTGTCCTTTTAACCAAGGAGTGTGGAGACACTGGTATGGCATATAGCTGAGATATAAAGGTACATCATTATTGAACGTGACCAACTCCAGAGCATTCTACTGTCGAGAATGTCTCTGATGGGATATAGGTATAAGTGTCCCTTAGACCTGAGATCGCCTCAGTGACTTGCAAGCAACTCACTGTGCTTTGGTACTGGACTAACTGAATTTTTAATTCAGTGACGGAAGACTTCTGGGCATAGTCAAGTACTTGCGAAGTCAGAGTGTGATCAAGATGGGATTGACCACTCCAAGAGTTGGAGAAGAATGAGTCACTGTATTTCAATTTAGCAAAACCTTGGCCAGGGTAATCCATCAGATGGATTTGATATTTTGAAATACAATGTGGATAACCTGATCAGAGTTGATAGTTGAACTCTGAGGTGTCCTATGATTATTTTGGTCAAGGGGATGAATTATATGAAAACTATATCCGCATGGGTTCTAAGGTTGTTGTTCTACACATTCGACCTATCCGATCATCGGGTACCATTGCTAGATGGTCATTTTGATTGGTACAAAAATTTGTTCTTATGCCACCAACTTAGGTTCGGACTATGAGGTCACACACATTACAGTTCATGATCCGATCGGATGGTTGAACAATGATTAAGAATTATTCTAGGGTTAAATGATCAATACAATTGACATTTAACCTAGTGCAAGTGTTATAGGAGGATCGATTACCAATTCGATTGCTAATTGGCTTAATTTGATTAAGCCAATGGACTGAAAATAGGTCTAATTGAATATGATTTAATTAGATTTAGTTTAGATTTGATTGGATCAAGTCCAATTGTTTATTGGATAAGCCAAGTTCAAGGAAAAAACTAGTCCTAGTTAAATTAGGACTTGGGTCAACCTAATTTCTAATTTGATTAGAAAATTAAATTAGATTTAAATCTAATTTAATCTAATTAAATTAGATTTTTAATTGGATTAAAACTTATTTTAATTGGGTTGATCTAATTTTAGTTTGATTTGGTTTGAGAAACCAACTTAAAAAAGTCATAAGATAGAATCCTAGTAAGACTAGGATTCCACCTTGCGCCACATAAGCCCCCCCCCACACCCTCTCTCTTATTCCATGCCAATCCCCTCTTATTTTGTGCAACAAAAGTCCTCTCCCAGGTCTTTCCCACGTCCAAAAGGCTTCCTCTCTTCTTTCATACATAGAAAGTGGTTGTGGATCAAATCAAAGTAGGAATAAGTTTGGATTTCAAATTCTATGAGATAGAGTTTTAAAAATTCAAAACTCTTTTCTTTTTGCATCAAATTTATCCAATTTTTTTTGAATTTTTATGGCTTTTAGGGCACATATTGTGCACCCTTTTCTGGTGGTCCATGTATGAAAATAAGGAGGAGGCACCCAAGAGTAGGGTGCCCCTTATCTTGCCATGTTTGGATAAGCCTTGACTAGGTATTTGACCTAGACAAGGACTATATCATATCTCTCTCTATAAAATGAGTTTCTTCATACAATTTTTGAAGAACATAGAGATTTAAAAGACCTTTGGGAATCCAAAAATTAAAAAAAAGACCTTTGGGTCATGGAGATATAATAGACACAAGATAGGGTGTTTAGGAGAGAGTAAAGAGAAGAAGAAGAGGGTCTTCTTCTAGGGTTGTTAGTTTCATCTCTTCTCTTCCTCCATCTTGAGTTTTCTGAGAGCATCTCAGATTTGAAACTCCTCCTCCTACTTCTCATCTTTGAAAGAGTCCAAATCAAGAAGAAGGAGGCACCTGATCAACCATCGAAGAAGGATCAGCACAGTACTAGCATACTGTGCTGATTTTCTGAAGCAAGACTTCTGTCCAGATTCGTGGGCTCGTGTGGATGACTCCTAGAGACCAGACATGTGTGCGGTTTGCAACATCATCCTCAAGTCTGGATCAGCAAGGTTAGAATGTCTAACTTGCAAGGTAATAGATCTGATCTATTGTTTAATACATACATTAGATGTAGTATAAAAACATGTTGATATGATCAACATGTAGTTCATGCTCTATATATTTTAATTTTTGATTTAATGCTATGTAATAATCATGTAATAGGATCTTAGATTTAGGGATTCTCTGATTTTAAAAAATAAATTTTGATTTATTTTAGTCTTCTGTTACCTGATCTTGAAAAAGTTTCAAGATCTAACCCTAAAACCCTAGATCTGGTTCATACATGGACAACCTGCCTCTTTCCATATCTCATATGAAGTGCTAGTAACAGATCTTGATGGTATCTAACTCATAATACATGCAGCAATTTCTAGGGTATTTTTTAGAAAAAAATTTGCAAAGCAAATTAAGGAACACACCATATCTCATATGTATTGTCTCTGTTGTTGGATTGTAATGCCCTAGAAGTCATCTTGGCTGACACATATTATATTCTAGGACATACTTTGGTACTTTATGGATATTTATATACTATTCATATGTTATATGTCCATAAATCATCCAAGGGATTAACAAGATGATGATACATATTCTCAAAGAGTTAAGAATTTGAAAACATAAATCATTGATGGTTAATTTTTAAATACTCATAATCATAGGATCATCATGGGATGGTGATTGATCTAGATAGACTAGTATACAGATCACTTCTTTCGGACAGATAAGTCTCGAGTTTGTGGTGAGTGATACTGGAGTGAGTGTGCAGGTGATTGTTAGAGAATAACTAGCATTGAATGTGACCAACATAAGAAGTCACATGGATGTCTGCTCACTCGTTAGTGACTTTCTCGATGCTGCATGGTGTGACTAGTCCTTTGATCTAAGATGGTACTACTACTCACAGTGAGGCTACTGGAGTTTGATTGACACATAAATATGAGTCTCAATGAGCCCTTATAGTCGATGTTGGCAATAGTTGGTCTACTGTAGGAGTAGGGTGCGCATCAATATAGAATCTATCGATCCTAGTACAAGAGAGTAGTCCTATAGAATTTAAGAAGCTGAATCTTTAAGTCTATGGCCATAGCAGAGTGATTAATGAAAAAGAGTTTTCATGAGAATCACATATAGACTCAAGCTGATTGAATCTATCATATGATCGATGATGAGATTTGACGATTCATCCATGACCTACCATCTAGTCAGAGCTTATGATAGAGGAACTGTATCATACATTGACTGTACTTAGAGATTCATCACTTTTTATTCTGCTGGGTTGCCA